>NC_091950.1:80099226-80191726 GCF_031021105.1 Erythrolamprus reginae
AGAGCGATGCATGCACTGAGGACTTATGGGTAGCAAGAAAATGAGATTGTCCTGCTGATTGGATGTAAAAAAAGCAATGAGCAATTCAAGTGCTTCCAGTCAAACAAACTGCTTGTGGCACTAGTACTTGTACCCAATTACTGATTCAGAGAGAAAATAAAAAGCCGTTTCAGTAGAGTCAGGGTGGGAAATCTCCAATTAGCACCAATTAGTGAAGTTGCTTCCTATAGCAGAATTCTGGGGACACAAGGAAAAAAAATCTCCCAGAATGCCTATTGAAGCATTTATTTACCAGGTGAAGGGACTCCCAAAGAATAACTTGATGAGAATTTGTGCCTGTGGGGACTTGAATACAGATACTATTTGAAACTTGCCTGCTCGATTTGACTGGTCAATCATAGGCTGTACTATTCTTCTTCTGGCATTAATAAACCTGAAACAAAACACAAAGTATAGAAGTCTATTTGTTCAGTGAATGTTTTTTTTTAAAAAAAAAAATTAGAATGCTTTTAAAATCTGAAAAACAGCAGTGCAGAGGAACAACAACAAAAAGATAACCCGCCAGGAGATTTTGAAGTATTTTTTTAAAGTGTGCAACAGAATAGTCAACTTCCACCACTATTTCTAAATGCAAAATTATTCAATCAGCCAGAAACCTGGCTAAGACTGAGAAGACTTATTTATTTTTCAGCACTAGCAATTCAGCCACTATTGCAGCTGTCCATAAATGAGGACCAGACTTTACTATTCTGTGCTTTCACAAGGTATTGTTAGGTCAGCAAAGCCATCAATTAGGCTGTCTTAAGTTTTATCACCAGTGCAGGCAGCAGTAAGAGCAGGCCGAAACCCGGGCTCTCCTGCCACTCCTGCAGTTTCAGTCAGTAAAGTCAAGGGTCATTTGGAGGTCAGTGCCAGCTGGGGGCAACCTTTTCAGCAAGAGTGGGGGACCGGGGCAGAGAGCACAGGGCACCTTCCAACCATAAACCTGAGCACCTTTCAACTTGACAGAAAGAGGGAGTTGCAGGTACATGTGTTTAATATTAGTCCCGTAATAACTTCTTCTCCAATCAGGTACCATAACTAAAGCAGCACTGAAGTCATCTGAACATCAGGCAAAGCCATTATTTAGGAAGGGAAGTCTGGATTTAATTTTGCAGATAATTCAAAAATAAATGCTTGCATATTTCCCCATTAAGTTAATGCATAACAACCCACATCAGTTAATCTTGGTTCAAGATTTAACCCTGAGACGATGATTCTTCACTTCCAAAAATTAATTGAGTAGGTTACCTAATGTCATTATTTGCAAGGTATGTTTATTTTACTTTCTATTGTTTTATGTATTTTCTTTGCCTTTTTCAGCACAACAGATTTTTCTCTGCAAGACAAGGAACACAGGTCCTGGTACTGCCAGTTTATTTTGACCCTCATAAAAATACATTCTACAAGTAAGTAAAAACTAAATAATTAAAGAAATAACTTAGCTTCTTCATCCCATATGCATTTCTACATATTTTTTTTGTTTAAGATGCACTCCTTCAGTGGTTTGTGGAATAGGCCTACCAGATCTGGACTGCAAAACTCAGGATGACCACCAGATGGCATCTCTAGAGTTTGGCAGCCCTGATCTGACAGCTACATCTTGTAAACCACAAGAGATGACATTCTGGAGGATATGCACGCACTATGCCTAATATACTGTATTTTCCAGTATCACCATTTTATAAATACAAAAGTGAGATAGAGTTTTAATCCATATGTCTGAGAGCCAATTTGGTGCTGTGATTAAAGGACCAAGCTAGACACCTGGAGAATGTAAGTTCTAGTCTCACCTTAGGTACAAAGACAAAAGAAAAACTTTGGCCCAGCTACTCTCAGCCCTAAAAAAAAGATAATGGTAAACTATTTCCAAACATCTTGCCAAGAAAGTTGCAGGGACTAGTCAACACTAACTCTAAAAATAAAATAAAAAATAGAATCTCTAGCATTGGACAAGGTAAAAAGATGATGATGAATCTATACCCCAACATATTTTTTTCTTAAACAACACTAAACATAATTAATATGATTACAGCATATAGTTCCTCCATGCTATGTTACATTAACACGATTTGAGTATTGCCCACAAGATCATATGCTGCAACGTCCTACCGGTCAATGACTACTTCAACTTCAACCGCAACAACACAAGAGCACGCAACAGATTCAAACTTAATACGAACTGCTCCAAACTTGCCTGTAAAAAATATGATTTCAACATTCGAGTTATCGAAGCATGGAACTCATTGCCGGACTCAATTGTGTCAACCCCTAACCCCCAACATTTCTCCCTTAGACTCTCCACGATTGACTTCTCCAGATTCCTAAGAGGCCAGTAAGGGGCGTACATAAGTGCACTGTTGTGCCTTTCGTCCCCTGTCCATTTGTCTTTCCTTTCTCTCGCTTATCATATATATTTTCTTTCTTTCATATATCCTCTCTTCACTTTACCCTTATATATATTACTACATGTCTATTTTTCTTCCTATGTATTTGGACAAATGAAAAAATAAAATAAAATAATAATAAAATAAAATAAAATAAAATAAACAAACAGTTATGTGACATCTTAGAAAAAGCCTTAGGATTGTTTCATATAGCCCCGTATCCTCTGGCAGTAAAATCCTTCCCTTAAAGATACTGAGAATCAGCTGACTGAGGCATTCACCCCACTTTGTGCAACGGAAGGACTCGCGTTAGTATTTTAAGCTTCATCCAGTATTAGAAATGCAAATAAGAGTGAACTTTAGAATCTCTGTAACCCACTTGTGAATACTAAACATGTACATTGTCTAACAGAATTTTGGTAAGAGTTGGTTCATACCACACACAAGTTTACAGAAATATTCAACAACCTTTAAATAAGGCCAGCATTTAATACAGATAAACTCATTTATCAAATCAGTCTGCTTTAACATTAAGCACTTGGACTGCAAATACCACATCTCATCCACCATTTCAAATCCACCTTCCTGAAATTTATGTAGTATATATTAAATATTAATATAAATACACACTCCCATAAATACAATCATTTATTATATACCAAAATATATTAATATACAATATCAAAGGTTCTTCATTGGTGACTCTCGCAAGGTCTCCAAGTGAAACAATTCCAAACTTTCTGCAGCCAGGCTTGAAGAGGGCTTCTATCTTGCTTGAATGAAAATAGAACTATTGGATAATTAGGAGCATTGATAAAGCAAGGATGTATCTAAATGCATGTCTGCCCTATTGTCAGAATGGGTCAGCAAACATTTTTAGAGGGATGCTGCCCTCTATTAATCCCACACTCATCATCAAAGGGACCTCGGGGCACTTTTTTCTGCTCCACTTCTGAAGTATACTTTTTCATGCTATATTACCTTGAGTGTACCTGTCTGTTTGGGGGGGGGGAACACTTCAATTTCTTACGATCTAACACCTGGAATTCCTTAGCTACTTCACTGAGGCAGGGATGCTTATTATCATCTGCAACATATTTCAGATCTACCTTTAAAATTGCTGCAATAATACAATGGTTATTACATTTGTTTTCTAAGTAGGAGGTTACTAGTTTGAAAACCAGCTTTTTTATGTTATTGCTCCCCAAGCTTCCTATTTGTCTTCTTTTTTTAAAAAAAAATATCTAATGATGCATATTTTATTCAATTTTCTTTTTAACTGAAGTAAAAGGGTTTCATGCCACTTCCAAATAAATCCTAGACCTGTGATCGGAAACCTATGGCACACGGAGTCAAACCTGAAGGCACGCAAGACATTGCCTTATGTTAGCTCCAGTTCACATTGCATGCTGACCAGCTGAATTTTTTGGCATTCTGGAGGGCAGGGGAGGCTATTTTACACCCTCCCCAGGCTTCAGAAAAGCCACTGGAGCCAGTGGATGGCAAAAAATGGACCACAAGGGCCTACCAGAAGTTCAGAAATGAACTTCCGGCTGGCCATTTTTCGCTCTCCCCAGGCTTTACTAAAGCCTCCTGACATCTCAGGAGGACAAAAAATGGCCCAACCATTTCTGAACATCTGGTAGGTGCGTATGGTCCATTTTTCACCATCCACAGGCTCCGGAGGCTTTCCTGAAGCCTGGGAAGGACAAAAATGGCCTTCCCCACTCAACGGTCCTATTGGAAGTCTGGAGGCTTCATTGAAATCTGTGTACATGCGTGGGGGGGGGGGGGTTGCGTGCATGCACAGGGGAGAAGGCATTGCATTATAGGTGTGGGCATCCTATCACACACGTGCGCACTCTTTTGGCACCCGAGCAAAAAAAGATTCGCCATCACTGTCCTAGATTATTTGAGCTCTTTAGGAATTGAGGGTGATAAGTTTCTATCTTGAATTATTTAAAAGATTTTGAAATGATACACTGTTGGACTTTTTTTTTTTTTAAATGGGTAACTATATAAACTATATAAAAGAAGAAAAAATGTGAATTCCACATATTTCTGCTTGGGTATGAACTTTTATTTTCCAGGCAAGGTTTTTAATCATTATGCTATTATAGCACTTTTGGTATACAGTTGACCTAAAAGATAAGAGAAAGAAAAAGTGCAGTAATAATTTTTTTTGTTGGGTATTTTTGGTATTTTATCTTTGTATATATAAATTCTATTTAACTTTTGATATGCATATATCTACGTATTATATATGCAGATACACAAACACTCATGTAAAAGAATCTGTGTATCTCTACCCATGGAAAGGAAAATGAGGGCAATTGCTTTCCTGAAATAGAAAGGAGAACTATCCAGGGAAGGATGTGGTAGCCTGCTGGAAGTTGTTGCCAAAGTGTCTCAGTCAGGACAGGATTTTCTTTGGATTGTCTACAGACAAGCTGGAAGGAGCACAGTACAGGAGCAGCTTTAAGTCTGGGTATGCCTTAATATTTCCAATCACAATTAAGAGTTATACCTAGGGATGGGTAGCAGGCAGGACGGGCTGGAACGCAGTTCCACCAGCGGAAATGAAGCTATGTGCCCAGCTCCAGCTGACATTCCTCCCTCCCATCCTCCTCCTTGGAAAGCAGCAGGGAGACCAGCACCGGCAGGAGTTGCAGGGGGCCCATTTCCTCCCCCTCTTTTATCAACAGCTGATTTGCACCCGTTCGCCTAGCTACCCAGCCTGAGGCAGGCCAGGAAGGAGAGCGCGGGAAACATGAAGCAAAATGTTACCCTAGATTGTCACACTGGTGAGGTTGTAATTCGAGGACTTAACAGTTCATTTGCATGATGATGAACCTTCAAGCCAATCCCACCTGGCCACATGGCCGGCAAGCCACTCCTACCCAGTCACATGAACATCAAGCCGCACCCACAAAATAAGCCACACCCACAGTGTGGCAGTAAAAGTTTTGTCTGCCCATTACTGGTTATATCCATATTCAAGTTTATGAGAACAGAATTCCTTTCAGCCTTCAATGTAGAGGGAATATGGATAAAAAAAATTGAGAAAGGGCAGTGCATCCAACTCCACCTCTTGGTCGATGAAGATTCTCAGTCATCAGGTAGCCTTGTCTGGAAGCTGAGTCGTGTCAACTGAATTTCTTTCTTTTTAGTTCAAAACATTTTGCTGTACATTTAATAGCGAAGAAGCTACTTGGATAAGCAGTGAAGTCCAGGTTTCATGTCTCAACTTCCAGACATCTCTACCTCTTCTATGTGTTTGTATATGCCAGCTGGACATGATACGGAAAAATTATTTATAATGAGTCAAAGGCAATTTTCATTGAATAAAGTCTGCTTTTATAGTTCATTTTTGCAGAGAGTAATTTCTGCCCATCTAGCTAAACGAAATATTCTGGCTTCCATATTTCTATACTCCTTCAAGACAAAAAACTTTGCTAGTATTTTCCTTAGCTCCTGCTACACTGACCAAACTGAAATTGACTTGAGCTTCTGCATCCAGCATGCCTTTTATCAGCTGAACTTAATGCCAAAAGAGATTAGCAGAAAAGCCTGATAAGACTGTTTTCTTTTCAATGAGCTTTTAATGATGTATGCAGATGGCAAGGTTTACAGAACTAAAGAAGCACATACTGTACTGGGACTGGTCACACACAACAGATTCGCCTCTACTTTAGAGCCTTGCTGACTCTTGCTTCTTTTACTTTCATTCTTAAGGCAATTCATAAGGTAAATTGATTCCCCCCCAGTTTTTATTTAATTTTCAACCACTTTTTATTATTTACATCTGGTGGTCCTCTTGTTTATGTCCCCTTCCACTTCCTTGCAACTCTCTCTTACTCACAGAACTGCAATGCATTATGGTTCTTCATTCTCAGTAGAACACTACTCTGTCTTCAAACAAATAATTAAGGGGAAGGTTAAAGGAGGTCACACAGAGGTCATATCTTTAGAAACTGGTCAGAGTGTACACATTAATTTAAAAAGAAGCCAACCTCCCAAGTTTCTTTCTTCTCCCTCCCCACTTTTTTTTTTTAAAAAAAGGACATTTACACAATACAGAACACTCAGGCAATTCATAATCCTTTCACCAAAAACATAGAGGACAGGCTTTTATGAACAATTACAATTAACAAACCTATTCTCACATTAATATTAACAAACATAACAGGTCATGGTAAAATGAAAACTGAGGCAAAGTTTCTGAATCTAGTTAAAGCATGTGTGCCTAACACACATAAGGTCTGTATATACTAGAATGTATCAAGTGATTTGTCTACAAGCTTACAAAATCTAGCACAAGATGTATCTGCGTGTGAGTTGTTAATTGATTCCACAGATATTTTGTGAGGAAACAGTAAAAGCCCAAGGTCAGTGGTTCTTAAATTTGGGCAAACCATTCTCCACCCCTGACTGAGGAGCAGGGTGAAAGTCATCTGAAAGGCAGAGTACACAATTTTATGAACGATGATTCCAGAGCACGCCATACTGGGGATATTTCTTTTTAACCAGAAGAGTTTTTATGTATCAGCCAGCAATTGGTGATGACTTTGAAGCCATAAAGTGTCAAGGAACGTGCACAAAAAATGGGTCATAATAGTTATTTCTTCTGTTCTAGCTTTATGTTAAAAGGTCTTTTTGAATGACAATGTTAAAAGGTAGCCCTGTGGTTCAGATCCAAATGCAGATAGCAATGAATTAATCCCAAATTTCTGAATTCTTTAAGAAACAATATCCTTCATGAATGCAACTGGGTGATCAGCAAGCCAGCTAAAACAAAGAAAACAGATACTTCAATAAAAATTGTAAAGGTGCCAAAACCTGGTACCAACTAAAGGTGAGGGATAACTTACATGTTTAAGATATATTAACCTTTAGGTTATTATAGCAGGTTAAAAAAATGTGTCAGTTTGGGTGCTAATCATTTTCTTTAGGGATAGAAATACAACACCTTTCAAAGAAATGAATTAAATTGTTAGATTATAGGATCTGATAATTCTGCAATTATACGCACATGCACATATATACTGAAATCTTGATCAAGTAAATCTATCTGATAATCCTTCTTTGCTTTCCTTATAAATCCTTCCTTTCTTTATTTTAAATTTCAGAAGGGATTATGAAGAAAATACTAAAACCACTTGTTCTGACACATTGAACCTACAATTTCTTAAATGGATTTCTTCATTTTAAAGCAGATATTCATTTACATAAACTAACAATTCTCAATGTAACTCTCAACATAATAATAAGCAATGATTCAGCATCTATAAACCATATAGAATACACTGCATGGTTTCAGTGGTCTTTGAAATGATAAATATCTTCATTTACCATCATAACTTTTCCATGAAATTATTGCAATTGTTGTACAAGTTAATTTTTTAAAAATATTGTAGTAAAGACAGAATTCAGCATGATACTATACCTAGTATCTAAAGAATATCACATTGGGATTCCTGACCTGGTGAAAAAAACCTAAAGCTTAATTTAAGATAATGTTTGAGAATATTAATAGCAATTGATTTCTTTTGATTACTGTATCTTCTATCCATATTTTTCAGATTTCTGGAGTCCCGAACAAAACAAGGAGCATCTAAACAACTAAATTGTTAATTCCTTTCTTCTTCTATAACAATGCCTTATTGCAGTTCCAGTGATTTCAAAAAGTTCATGTAAAATAGTAAGTTTTAATGAGAAAGAAGAGAAAATTAATCAATATGTGATTAAAGAGCAGAATATTCACTATACTACAAATCATTAATAGTTCCTTATAAAACTGGACAGATATATCAAGTGGAATGCTCTAAGATTGGTCCTTGACCCCTCAGTCTTCAGAATAATAATTTAATAGTTTGGATAAAGAAATAAAGGAATACTTATCCGATTTCCAGATAATAAAAACTGGATGGTATACCTAATACTCATAAATAAATAAATATAATTAAATTGATCTTAACACAGCAGAGAAATGAGCCCAAAATAACAGAATTAAATAGATCCAAGATACAAAAATTAAAAAAGCACTGTACTGTATATGACAGTGGATACCAGATTGGCAATGAAACTTGTCAAAAAGCCCTGAAGTAATAGTGGATTGCAAACTAAATTCTATGTTTCTTTTAAAAGCAAATTAAAGAACAAGGCTCCAGCAACCAAAGTTTAATTTCTAAATCATGAGAAATAATCATTCTTCTTTATTGAGCTTTAGTCAGACTCCCTCTCAGAGGATGTAATCCTTTAAGAATGATTCACAGAAATTAAAAGGTTCTGAAAAGGCATTGAGGATGACTAGATTACTACAAACTAAAAAGACATTGAAAGACATAGTATGTTTATTCTTGAAATGAGATAATTCGGAGCAGTCTTCCAACAAAATATAACATAGAAGAAGGACACGATCTATTATTTTTTTCAGAAGGCAAGGGGGTACAGATAGTCCTCCGCTTATTTCAGCAAACAATTGAAGATACAATGGTATTGAAAAGAAATGATATATAACAGACGCTCATGCTTACAATCCTCACAGCATCTGCATGATCATGTGATTTAGAAATGGGGTGCTTAGTAACTGGCAATTGTTGCAGTGCCCAGGGCTACATAATCATCATTTGCGACCTTCCAATTGGCTTCTGGCAGGCAAAGTGAATGCTGGAAGTTGGGTATACTTAACAACTAGCAGACATTCTGTTTATGGCCTAAAATGTCTCAAATCTTGATTATAAAATACTTTAAAATCTGTTAACATTATTTTTTATTTCATCCTTTTCACGAAACTATCCATTTTACTAGGTTTAAACTAACTTTGATGTTTTGGGCAACATCATTTTGAGCAGTATAGGATGAAGACAAAATACAGGGTTATTCAAAAAGAATGAACCAATTTCATGACGCAATATTTTATTATGGATAAGTAATACAAAACTCCAGCCAAGTCACACAAGTAGTATACTCAAATCAATGTTTATTTCCTGTCGTACAAATGTTCAATATGGCCTTCACAACTTAGATAACTCCTCTTTTAAATGGTCACTAAGACCTGAAGCAATGCATCATGAAATTGGCTCATTCTTTTTAAATAACCTGTATATTTTAAATTGCCTTTGATGTCTTGGACAACCAATTCTGAAACGTATTTCTACTATGTTTAAAAGTTGCTTGTCATTTAAATACACTAGAGACCAAAAGGATATTGAATAAAGAATATAGATAAAATAGTTCCTGAAATGTTAGAGGTTCTTAATAATGATTACTCATGGATCACAGTATATTTTCTATTTATGAAGAGACAATGTTACAAGAGGTGAATTGATTTAGTTTTACTAAGAACAGCTTAGCTCAACTCTGATCTGACATGCATCTCTCATAATAACTTCCAAAATTCAGTACTGTTTAATTCGTCTGTTTTTCTTTTTAATTATGTCTGCTCTGTGACACTAATATAGTGCATCTGTATCTTTTGTCAGCTTCAGTTGATACTGATTATTCTTAGCCTTCTGCTGATAACTCTAGACTATTGCATATTCTTCTTTTCAGAGGGAACTAGAAGAAAAATCTCTTCATTTATACTGGAAAATCTTTACTGATCCTATTTCAAATTGTGAACTTTGTGATATTTCTTTGGCTTGAATCTTTAAAATTTTGGGGTAGTTAGTTTGACCCTTTCATCTAATGAGAGTGGATAAAGAGACAAGGCTGTATCATTGTGTACCTTTGAGTTCACTAAATATTTCAGCTAGGGATTTCTCACAAAGAATCTACAGTGCACTTCATAAGAAGAAGATAATGATCTCCTTCAGATTTTATAACATTTTTCAGGAGTGATGATTATTAGATTTTACAATTTCATCTCAACATCTGCAGATTTTAGGCTATGGTCTATTATTATAGATAGACTGTGATCTATTATCAGAACTTGTGATAGGTTGTATTTAGCAAATAGTCATTTGTTTTAATAAGTCTGATAGTTGACCTACTTCTGGATACAGTGGCACCTCATCTTACGAACGCCTCTTCTAACGAACTTTTTGAGATACAAACCCGGTGTTTAAGATTTTTTTACCTCTTCTTCTGAACTATTTTCACCTTACGAACCCAAGCCGCTGCCACTGGGATGCCCTGCCTTCGGAGTTCTGTTGCCAGCCGAAGCACCCATTCTTGCACTGCTGGGATTTCCCTGAGGCTCCCTCGCTGGGATTCCCTTCATTTTTGCTAGTGCTTCTTTGAATCCCAGCGAGGAGAGCCTTAGGGAAATCCCAGCAGTGCAAGAATGGGTGCTTCGTCTGGCAAGAGAAGTCCAGAGGCGGGGATTCCCAGCAGCGCAAGGCAAAAGGGGTGTGTTTTGGGATTGCATGCATTATTCGCTTTGACATTGATTCCTATGGGAAACACTGTTTCATCTTATGAACTTTTCTACTTATGAACCTTGTCACGGAACGAATTAAGTTTGTAAGACGAGGTACCACTGTAATTCTAAAAATGGTCTATTGTCAAATAAATAACAAAATCTATAATGTAATCTGAACAAGTCACTGCCTGCCTGTTTCCATGCAGTCCAGAAGAAACTTCTCAACTTTAAAGGTTTCCACTGGGAAGCAGAGAAATGTTTGACAACCCATAGACTGAGCAATCTATTCGATGATGGAGGTAACACAGCTGGTGTTGGTCATGGTAAGACAATTTACGACGTCTCTGTCGCATGTCTCTCAGATTTGTCAATCCCTATGTGGCCTTCATGGAAGTTAGCTAAAATTATGAGATGTAATTCGTAAAACACGATGATGCATTGATCTTGGAGAAGCAAATATTTATATTCTGAAATTTCAGACAAGGGAAGCTGAAAGCATATAGATATGGTAGTATATGTTCTGATATTTATGGTTATTTAATGAGCCTTCTCAAAAAATTCATCTGTAGTGATGGGCGAACCCAACGGTGTTCGGGTTCAGCAAGTTCAGATGAACTTTATGCAAAATTTGGCCGAACCCGAACAGGGAACCCCTCCCATGAAGAGATTCCGGGGGCGAAGCTTTGATGTCACCGGCAGGTTGCTAAGGATGCCAAGGTGATCACTTCCTGGATTCCATGGAATCTAGGAAGTGATCACCTTGGCGTCCTTAGCAACTTGCCGGTGATGTCAAAGCTCCGAATGCCGAACACGACCCCGAACTTTGCCCAAAGTTTGAAAAACTTTCGTGTTCGTGTTCAGCATACCGAACACCACAAAATTCGGTATGGACCTGAATTGTGCAGGTTCGGTTCGCCCATCACTATTCATCTGCTTTAATGGCTCCCAATTTGTTGACACATGCAATAGCTCAATGGATGGCAGTATGAATTTCAGGATCATAGATGTTTCTGATATGGATCTGTGAGGTGTGTTCAAAATAAAGCACCAGTATTGGCAATGACTGGTCTTCGTAGTGCTTTAAAGATAAATTAACCTGATTAAGTAAACAGTCCTGCATCTCTTATTTTTTATTCTGAAAACAACTTCATAATTAATGAAAGATTCAATATATCTGTCATAAGACTTATTTTCTAGTTTCAGACCTATTACAAACTGTCCCACTTTTGTTTTGTAGGCCTGATATGATGATAAATCTTTCATACTTTCTTCTTTGGAATGCATGACAGACCTTATTTTATTTTTGTAATACAGATTTAGTTATTTCTTTCTTCATCAGGAATACATGTATTCTGCACACCAAAGGCATCTCCTCTGGCCATTTCAGGAAGAGTGCTATTTTATGTACATCCTCTTCTTCATGGTAGTCAATTACTCATGAGTACAATAGCAATTGTTGTTGAAAGCATCGCCACTGGCCTTCCATGTTGCCGGTAAGCTTTAATTTTTACAGAGGATGCATTTTTGGAGGCAATCACTATTCAGCTAACTAAAAAACACTCCTCGCTAATTTGTCCACAGATAGTTTGACTATTCAATAATATATTTTTCTCTTTTAGTATTTTTTGTCAAATCTTAGTCTCCAGCACATAACTATTATTGCATAGGAGTTAAGTTTTACTTCTATCAATTTGTATTGTTATTTATGAATAGACAGTGGTGAAACTGTCTATTATGATCACCTTGGATTCAAGTCTACCTGCAACAAAAAAACAACTTTAAAAATTCCGTTACTATGCCATAATATGCATAACTTCATATTTGTTAACTATCAAGCGCCTCCCACAATGTTTGCTATAATCATTTATAATGCAGAACTGAGTATTCTATTCAATCTTGCATTGCAAACATTGAATCTGGCATTGCTAAAACATTGGTTTTGCAATTATTTTGTTTCTGCTTGAAAATATGGTTATTAGAAACTTTTAAAAATTATATATATTCTTTTTTTGGATCAATCTGTGTGTGTGTGAGAGAGAGAGAAAGCGAGAGAGAGAGAAAATATGTCACAAAACTAAAACGTATTTGTTATGGTTTTGTGGTAACTGCTCTCCCACTCTCTCTCTCTCTCTCTCTCTCTCTTTCACACACACACACACACACACAAACGCAGAGTAAGATACTGTTTAGTATCTTGAATTTAGTAGTTTGAAAAATACTAATAGCAATTTAAAAAACCCTACCAAAATCTTGTACATACAAGATGCAATTATTTTGAATGGAAAAACTGATCTTGGTTAAATGCAGAAAAAATGAAATTGGAAAACAAGTGCTTTTCAGTTGATCTTCAGATTGCATCATTAATACTTGAACATTTATTTGCACATTTGTCATATTTGACAGCATTCTTAGTACCATAAAATACAGTAGATATTTGAAAGGCATATCCAGAAATGAACCTTCACGCAGGTATAAAATGTACTTTAAGGTAAAGTATTTAAACATGCACATTTGAATTTAAATAAGCAACAACAAACTGTATTTATATCAAAATTTCATACGCCTTTCCCGCCATAGTTTGTATCAGTGCTTCATATAACATCAGATCAAAACATTGCTAGTAACCTTTACCAATATATATATACTAGGAAGCCATGAGATGGAGCCAAACCATAGTATTCTGATTGCAGTAATCACTGGAGGCAGACAAAGCTACTCCTGGTGTGCAGTGCAATCCAGGGCATTTTAGAATTAAATCTACCATTCAGTAGTATTTAATTCCAAGAAATTGGTATAGCAGCCTGACTCTCAAAATCCTTTGGAGTATAATGTATGTGTTCTTCAAATCAATATTTTTTGAAACAAAATTAATTAATCTGTCTGTCTGTCTTCTATCTGTCTGTCTGTCTGTCTGTCTGTCTTCTGTCTGTCTGTCTGTCTTCTGTCTGTCTGTCTTCTGTCTGTCTGTCTTCTATCTGTCTGTCTGTCTGTCTGTCTGTCTTCTATCTTCTATCTATCTGTCTGTCTTCTATCTTCTATCTATCTGTCTGTCTGTCTGTCTGTCTGTCTTCTATCTGTCTGTCTGTCTGTCTGTCTGTCTTCTATCTGTCTGTCTGTCTGTCTGTCTGTCTGTCTTCTATCTATCTGTCTGTCTGTCTGTCTTCTATCTATCTATCTGTCTGTCTGTCTGTCTGTCTGTCTGTCTTCTATCTATATTTCTATCTATCTATCTATCTATCTATCTATCTATCTATCTATCTATCTATCTATCTATCTGTCTATCTTTATGGCTTCTGTTATTTTTCTTAAAATATAATAGAGCCATCCTGCACAAGTTTACTTACGATGGTAATAATAAATAAATCACTGTATTCAATACTTTTATTCCCAGAAAAATAAGCTTAGAACTGTAGTCTTAGATAGCTATAAACTGAATTACATCCATTTTACAATATAATGGATATGATTATAATTTACTGTGAATCCCAACAATGACCAGATAAGCAGAAATAGGTAAGTAATAAGTAAACACGTAAGTATCCTAGTATAAATTGTATTAAAGAACTGCTGCTAGAGAAAAGTAGTAACAAGCACTGATTTGTATTTCAAGCTTTCAAAGTTTTTAACCCATACATTTTTAAATTTAAACTTTCCCTAAAATTCTGAATGCTAACAATAACTAGTCTGTGAGTGTAATTGCATTTGTTGCCATGGGACAAAACATTTCAGTAGGTTATAATTTTCAGAGTAAGGTCTCTTGCATTTCTCTAGTGCCAGAAGATTATTCATATCCAGTTATTTGATATACTGTAAGAGATCTTTTATAGATATATGAGAGGAACACAGGAAACAAACAGACTTCATTAGCTGTTCCTATCTTAAACATAAAATGTTTAGCCAATAGATGTGTAGTATATTGCCTCCTCCCAAACCTGTTTTATTGCAGAAACCATATTACCTGGAAAACGTTATTGCCAATATTAAAATTCCAGGCCTGTATGTTATATAGTTTATATAGCCACTAAATACAGTTTCTAAAAATCTTGAAGTTAAGTAACTGCTGTATGCATAATGCAGACTGTTAGTTTTGTTTGTTAATTTACGAATTGTTGAAGCTACACACGAATGACATTTTGCTGGTCACTGACTGAGACCAAGCGTCTCTCTTTATAAGCATAGCTTTTGGAAATCAGTGTCGTTGAATTTGATTAGACTTCAGTAGTTCATCTAAAATATATACTGAAATAAACTTTATCAGCTACTGTCAGCTATGCTTACTTTCCACCCAATCACATTAGGATTTTGACTGTTTTATATGAACAAATAGAAATGACTATTCATTTGCACAGCTGTCATTTTGCTTTCTGATTATTATGACATTATTTGATGAGGTTATGCATTACTTTGCTAGTAACTACTGGTATGATTAAAACTAGCTTTTTCAAATGCAGAAGAATGTTTTGAAATAATCTGCTAAATATATTTGGACCAATCAAAGTGTCCATGTCCTATACTATGGGTATCTCCGATTAGTCTGTCATCTACTCTGAAGAAGATGTAGCCTGATTCTTCTATGTTGTATAGCAGACCAGCTGTTAGCTGTCTGTCAAGCACCTAAAGTGGACAAGTAGTCCAGGAGCAAAAATGTCACTCCTTTGATCTGGCAAGGAGCAGCTGCTGATTTATAGAGGAGGACTTTGTTCTTCCGTTCTATTTTACTTTCTTTCCTTAGGCAGAACCACAAAATCCAGTAGAAAAAAAATATGTGCCCGTCTCTGCAACATCAACAAGCTCTGACAACTGCAACAGGGTTTTTCTTGGCCCTAACAAAGCTCTTAGGCATCTCCTTTGACGCTCACCTTTCCCACCCACCCCTTTTCTTTTGCAATGTGATAGTTATTGTTTAATTCAGCTTCTGTAAATGGAATGGACTGTGGCCAGCAAGCCTGGGGCATAAACACACCTGTATGAAAGAAGCCTTATTGTAGCAACCAACCTCCATGTAACACTACTGGCTCTTGAGTTCAGAAACTATGCTCCATTTTCCTAACAGGATTTTTTTTTAATCCACTGTCCTATTTTCACCATACTTGTATGTTTTCTCACAGCTATTAAAATCTTCAAATCCCAAAGCAAAAGGATTAAGACACACGAAACACACCCACCCTCACAAGCTATCTGTCAACTCTATGGATCTTAGAAAATTTGTTATGAACAACCCTCTGATTTTTAAAATTCATAGTCAACTTAAATAATACAACTGCCAATATATCAAATGTACCTAAACTAGTGCAAACACCTTACGGATAAATGGTGTCAATTTTTCAGCCACATGTTTGCCACACTGATAGCCACAATCAGGGAACAACACTATACTGATTTATTAAGGATTATATAAAGGGGATTTGGTAAAAAAAATAATATGATGAGCCAATTTTTTAGGATTATTTTAAAGAACAGCACCTTTCTCTCTCTGTTCTTCCTAGAGATTGGGTTTAATATTCTTATTAGATTCTCTTGTGCCTAATAATGCCACTGAGAAAACCCCCCCACTATATATTGTTAAAACCAAGGAAGTATTTTTAATGATTAAGAAATGTCAGCTCTTCTTATTTATTTTCCTTAAGACGGCATTAACAGCAATGAAAAGCTTAAGAAGGAGTAACTGAATGTACAAAGAAAACATGCCGCTGTAGTAAGTACTGAATTACCTTATGGATATGATATTAGCTATATCATCCTTTAGAATATTATTCATTTCTTTTAAAAAGACAAAAAATAATACCATCATAAATGCAAAGATAATTTAGTACAACTTGTAGTGTTCACAAGTATTTAATATGTAACTGTGTCCTAGCCTTAACAAACTGTCACAGATGATATGAGGAGCTTGTAAGGAGTTCTTACACTTGGAAGGTACCATCCTTCGCTTACTGGAGAAATATTTCTGACTGTATAATGTGAATAGGAAGGGCTTTGGGAAGAATAAAACTATATACATATTTAAAGTCATCAATTAGTGTCTGAGTTATTCTTTGACTTTGTTTACTCCCTTATGTTCTTATAAGCAAACCTGAAATTCCATGTACCACTAACTATCAAATCCTCAAATTTCTAGAGTTCTAACTAATGTTATTTATGATTTATTTTTGTTGTGAGCTGCCCCGAATCCTCGGAGAGGGGCGGCATAGAAATCCAATTAATACATTTTTATAAATAACTCAACATACCTTTCTCTTCCTATTTTCCACACAAGGGCAACCCTTGTGAGGTGAGTTTGGCTGAGTGACTTGACTGAACCAATGTAACCCAGCTGGCTTTCATGGCTAAGGCCAAACTTGAACTCACAGCCTTCTGCTTTATAGCCTGGTGCCTTAACCCCTACACCAAACTGTCCCTCACTATGCCAATATATAGCAATGAGTCTTTTTGTTTTTAAAAAAATGCAGTTTCCTTACTTGCCGTCACTAAATGTTCTGAAATCAGGTACTGTTTGCTCAATGCATTACAAACTGAATTCAAATTTTATAAATAAAACTTAGCATCTAGTAACTGCCACACCCACACCACCTCCATGAAGTTACAACAGTTCATTTAGCAACTGTTCAAAGTTACAACAGCATTGATTTATAACAATTTTTTGTATTATGACCATTGCAGCATTCCCATGGCCATGTGGTCAAAATTCAGATGCTGGGCAACTGACTAAATATATTTATGATGGTTTGAGTGTCATGGGATCATGAGATCACCTTCTGACAAGCCATGTCAATTGGGAAATCAGATTCACTTAACAAACAGCAGAGATTCATCTAACAACGGTGGCAAGAAAGGTTGTAAAATGGGGCAAAACTCATTTAACAACTGTCTCACTTAGCAACATGAATTATGAGCTCAGTTGAGGCCATATATTGAGGATTAACAGGAGTCAAACTTTAATCACAAAATTCAACACAAAATAAAACCAGTATATAAAAGTGAAAATATAAATAAGGAAAGAAAGAAAGAAAAAATCCCCTCCAAAATCTACAATTTTACAATCCACAGAATTTTGCAATATAGATGGAGACCTCTGGGGGAATCAGTGTTACAAAGACCCCTGGACATGATGTTGATGTCACTAGAATGGATGCAGCCTACATGTTTTAGTCTGTTTTCAGGTGGTTTGGGTAGAATCAGGGAAAGATCTATAAAGGTAAATGCTGCACTCTTGTTTTTAAGATGCATAAACAGGAGTGGGTTTTGGTTTTCTTCACTGCTGGTCTGTTCCTTGATGTGCTGCATGTGCACTTTGCACGCACATGCGCAATGCTAAAAAGCAACTTCTGTATGTGTGCAGAAGCAAAAAAAGAGAGAGAGATGATGGTGCCTATGGTACTGGTTTGTGGTTGTGACAGGCCCGGGTCACTGCCGGTTCCAGCAACCTGGCCCTAGTTACTACCGGTTCCATAGAACTGGTCCAAACCGGAAGGAACCCACCTATCCATAATTCCCGTCCTGAAATTGCCCTTTTTCATCTCACTAAGCATGGGAAAGGGAGCATGAGATCTTTGGGAAACAAACTCTGCCATTCTCCACCCACCCTTTAAAAATAGTTTCAAAGTTGGATGTTTTGCTTTTGATAGTGGAAAAAAAAACTTTGTACACTGAGGTGTTAGAGGTGTAAGTATAATAATTTTTACACAAGAGTTTCCTGATACCTGAACATATTTTCAAGGGGTTCCTCCAGGATAAAATTTTCATGGATACAAGCATTTCCAATAAATGATGAACAAACTACATAATATTAGCAGCAGAAGTTCTACACAGCAACTTCATATAATTGATTCCCAAACCTCTGAACTGGTAGGTACCTTCTAAAATAAAGTTGACAAGACCATCTATATTTGTTGAGTGTTTAAATTTTGGGTTATCTTTAACAAAATGTATTATTTATTATTTATTATTTGGATTTATATGCCGCCCTTCTCTATAGACTCAAGGAGGCTTACAAAACAGAAATAATACAACAACAACAACAACAACAACAACAACAACAATAATAATAATAATAATTTATTAGATATGTATGCCGCCCCTCTCCGAGGACTCAGAGCGGCTCAAAAAAGTACATGTGAGAAACCCAAGATTAAAACTAATAAAAAATTAATGTAAAACCCCAAGTATTAAGAACAGTCATTCACATTCATTCAACTACATACATACATACATACACATATACATACATACATACACACACACATACATACATACATTTTTGCTGAAATTTTTAATATTTTTAAATATATATTCCAGAAGGCCGGGGCTGCCACAGAGAAGGCTCTACTCCTAGGTCCCGCCAGGCAGCATTGCCTTGCTGACAGGACCTGGATAAGGCAAACTCTGTGGGATCTGACTGGTCCTTAGGATTCATGAGGCAGGAGACGGTCCCATAAGTAACCTGGTCCTAAACCATATAGGCCTTTACAGGTCACGAACAGCACTTTAAATTGTGTTCGGAGACCAAATGGTAGCCAATGCAGCTGGTATTGCATTACTTAATATAATAATAAATTATTGTCATATTAAAATCTATATAGAATTTATTCAGGCACATAAACTAAAACAATATTCTTAATCATCAGAAGTATAACAGCAAAAGGATATAGGGAGACTCACAGATTGTTTCAAAATAATAATAAAATAATAACCTTACTGCAGTGACTTCAAAAATTATCTTTACCATTAAATTAAACATGCCTATTAGACTTAGAATAGACATAAAATAACTTTATTGTCACTTTGAATGTACACTAATCGGCATGCATTGAAATGAAATTTTGTGGAGGGGCACCACTTCCAATATATTATTACAATTGTTATATGATCACTTTTTACGAAGTGACTTTTTTCATAACATAAACACTGACTTAGTTTCAAATCCCTGATATTTCTCAAGAAGGCCATTCAAATCCTGAATTTTTCATCATATCCCATAAGTGCACATCCACCAAAACTGTAGTTTGCATATTGAATGTGAATATATGCTTCAGCAAATGAAGCAGCATAAAACAAATGAAAGAACGAAATCTGCTAATATCGTAGTCTGCTGCCTCATTTCCTATAAATTATATAAATCGATCCTTATGCCCACCTTAACCCTAAGCCTGAATTATTTTATTTGTAAAGCATTACTTATCACTTTTAAATATTAAATGTTTCTTTACTATGGAACATTTTTAAAAGACCAAGAACTATATAGCATGGTGCCCTCTATATGTACACTATGTGCAATTAGAAACATCCATTTTTATGCATGTATGGTCTTCTCTCTTTCCTTTCTCAAATCTATTCTGTCATTTTCTTTGCCTTGCTGTTGCTGTTGGTATTTATTTACTTAAATTTATTATCAATGCAGTTATTTTTCTCCCAGTAGCAGTGCAGTAGCAGTACCACTCTGCTCAGTTCCCCAATTCATCATCTATACCTGGAAATATCTTTTCAAGGACAGATTAATCTATTTCGGAATGCCACTATACACGCAAAATGGTAATTTGTAGCACAAATCTACGAAGCCTAATGTTTTGCTTGTTTAATGCCATTTGTTTGATCAGCCCTCTGATAGAGGAATTTTCATACAGTATTGGAAGAGCAAAAGTTTGAACACATTTCCTGTCAGCCCATCAATGAATGAATAACACTGTTAAAACCGATAGAGACATTTCCACGCATAGTAGTGATGAACTATCTGCAATGCATTTGGATCTGTAGAAGAAAATATAGTGGCTGAATGTTAAAATCTGATGAGAAATGTGTATGGATAAATTGTTTGGAAAGGTTTTTGATTAGCTTTTCCTAATCTGATGCTCCCTGGTGTGTCAAACTTCAACCCCACTAATTCCCAAATAGTAGAGCCATCAATAACAACAGCTGAGCACTTTGAAACCTGAAGTTTGACTCTGCTTTGAGGCATTACGTTGGGGGAGGCTGTTCTAAATAATTTACCTTAAACATGTAGAGGGAATAGGGTGGAGAAAGAGAAGTAATGCACAAACATTATGTCCACATAGATGGAAAAACATGATAGGATTCTTTAAAATAATCTACAATGGGCTACAAATTTCACAGCACAAAAATATTTAATATATACACACCTCTGCATTTCAACAATTTTCTCTTCTTCATTCAGACAAAACCGGTGTTTACTTATAACAGTTTTAAACATGACTTGGCCTCCAAATTCTCTAGAAGAGGTCAGCATGGGTGAGGGGTTTGGTTTCTATAAGCAATACTGTCATTCCGACAAACAGCAGTGATTCACTCACAGGAGGGGAAAAATGGCTCTATTGTTGGATTTATTGACTCCAGGGAGGGCAGCTACTCTATTATTACCATAGAGTGCTCACAACCTGAGTTCTGTGTTGGTCCACCTAAAATTACTATTTGCTGTGAAGAATTGGCAAAGCAATTCTTGAAATGATGGGGTGAAAGGAGGAGAAGCTCTGTAAGAAGCTTTTCTTATTCTCTAAGCAGGAATGAGTGGTATATGATTCTTTTTGACTCTGACCCACTCATTACTTTTTTGTTCAGTTGCCTTTATTAACATATTAACTGACTAGATAACCTATAGAAAAAAGGGGCATTTCATTAGATAATTTTATCACAGCTGCCTCTTATGAAGAAGAAAGCAGTGTTCAATCCAGTCAACATAATACATACAGTGTAAAACTATACAATACATATTTAAAAGGGACTATAGGAGAATTTGTGCAGATTGCAGGACATTTTAGGGGGCTGTTTTCTATAAACATTAAATTTATTTAAGAATTACGTTGCCAATTTTTCTTATAGTTATTTCTTGGTTTTTATATACAGTGATCCCTCGATTTTCGCGATCTCGTTCTTCGCGAAATGCTATATCGCGATTTTTCCCACCCGATGACGTCACTCTCTTCCTTTCTTTCTCATCTTTCTTTCTCTCTCTCTTTCTCTATCTTGCTTCTTCCTCTCTCACACTCTCTTCCTCCCTCTCTCATCTCTTTCTTTCCTTCTCTCTCTTTCTCTATCTCTCCCCCTCTTGCTGGCGGGCGGCGGGCGGGCGGCGGGCGGGCGAGCGGGGGCATCAGCGAGGAAGACCCAGGGAAGGTTCCTTCAGCCGCCCAGCAGCTGATCTGCTCGGCAGCTCAGCGAGGAGCCGAATTGGGGTTTCCCCTTTGCGTGGGCGGCGGGGAAACCCCGATCTTCGTCTGCTCGCTGCTGCTGCGCTGCCGAGCAGATCAGCTGCTGGGCGGCCGCAGCAGCAGCGAGCAGACGAAGATCAGGGTTTCCCCGCCGCCCACGGAAAGGGGAAACCCCGATTCGGCTCCTCGCTGCGCTGTCGAGCAGATCAGCTGCTGGGCGGCCGAAGGAACCTTCCCTGGGTCTTCCCCGCCGCCCACGCAAACTCCACCATCTGCGCATGCGCGGCTATGAAAAAAGGGCGCGCATGCACAGATGGTGTTTTTACTTCCGCAACCCTACATCGCGAAAAATCGATTATCGCGAGGGGTCTTTGAACGGAACCCTCGCGATAATCGAGGGATCACTGTATATGCTTTCCTTTATTGCATGATTATCACACATAATGATGATATTTGTAAACAGTATCATTGAACAAAAATAGGAAATTATATAGAAGAAAATCCCCTCTGAAGGATTTTCTTCTATATAATTTATACCTAAAACAATTCAATAAAATGAAAATTAAAATACTTTGAAACTTGGCATACTAAACAATAAAGAAAAGAATGGATAATATATTACACTGCACTGGTATTTAGAAAGATAAAGCAAGCAAACAAACACATCAGAAATTGTTTTGTACCGAAATGAAACTCAAAATCAGAGAGCATCCAAGGCATCTGGGATTGTGTCACCCTGCTTATAGATTTGAACAGCAATGGTTATTATCTGTCTTGCATTTTATGTGTCAGATCTAAATAAAAAGGAATGCAAACTTTATTTTTCTTGTACAAGTTTGCTTATTGTCTTTGAAATCCCTCCCTCTCAAAAGCTTTAGCTGTCAAGAGGCTGCAAATGAAAAGTCAATACTGGTACTGTTATGTCATATTATACCCCTTAGGGTATAGAGCTGGGTTTAGTCAGTGTTTGGAATTGCTTCCACCTCTCTTCTTCAGCTTTAAGTTGTGCATTCTACTTGCACACTTTTTTTCTTTCTTATAGAAAAGATTTTTCATTGCAAAAATCTCCAAGAAAGAAAACTGCTTTATTCTGGCTAATAACGTTACCAGGAAATTAGGATCAAGCTATGCTATACAATGTTTAATTAAAAGGCAATTATCTGATTTATCATGTGATTTTATTTGTAGAATACTGTATAAGTATTTTGTCATAAAATCCCTTTCATAAAAGAATATACTAATAAAATATAGGGCTATATTTGATTATGAGTTAAGGCAGTGATGGTGAACCTATGGCACGGGTGTAACAGGTGACACATGGAGCCATATCTGCCAGCATGCGAGCCGTTGCCCTAATTAATTTGCAGTGTGCATGTGCATGGCAGCCAGCTGATTTTTAGCTTGTGCAGAGGCTCTGGGAAGGTATTTTCAGCCTCCTGGGGGGAGGGAGCCATTTTTGCCCTCCCCAGGTTCCAATAATGCTTCTGGAGCCTGGGGAGGGTGAAAAATGGCCCTACCAGACCTACCCAACGTCAAGAAACATATGAATGAGGGGATTGTGCATGCATACAGAGGCTGTAAGGCAGCACGGGGGGGGGGGATCACACATTCATGTGCAGGGGGAAGGGGGGCAATGAATTATGTGTGTGGTCACCTGCACGGGCACAATAGCGTGCGCACATGTGCTTTTGGCATCCGAGGAAAAAAAAGGTTCGCCATCACTGGATTAAGGTTTTAACTTTCTTAATCTCTGCTTTTCTTGCAGAGGTAATCCTGTGGGGAAAAAGTAAACTTTTTTTATTACAAATTTAAGAAATCCATATAAGTTCCTTTTTGTTGTTGTTCCTTCTGTTCAATTGTGCCTAATTCTCAGAGGCTGTTTGGACAAGTCCATTTTCTTGGCAAGGTTGTTCAGAAGTGTTTGCCATTGTCTCCTTTCTAGGACTGAGAGAACATAACTGTCCTTAGGTCACCCAATTGACTTTGGAACTAAGGCAGGACTAGAGGCCACTGTCTCCCAGTTTCTAGCCTGATGACTTAAGCACTACACTAAACTTACTCTTTAATTCATTCATTGCATCCATTATATTTGGTGTTTTCTTGGGGCTGTCAGATAATTAATAGTTTAGTTGACAACATTTGCAACTGACAGAAGAAAAATGTGGCATGAACATTTCTTGTTTTAAAGGGAAGAGGACTAAATTTTCTACTTTATTTAAAGTGTTTGTACATACTTTAAATGTGCATTTGAATGACAATATTTTAAAATAATGAAGGAACAGAATCTCAGTTTTAAAGGTTGTATTTTGCATTAGGCTAGTAGAACAGGGCTGTAAAAATCCTAATCACCATTAGAAGGCAGCAAATGAGCCAGTGGTTCTCAACCTGAGGGTCGGAACCCCTTTGGGGGTCAAATGACTCTTTCACAGGGGAAATTTCCATGGTGTTAGGAACTAAAGCTTCTATTCTGGCGCCTTGGAACATATTTTTACTATCCAACCAATCAGGCGTTTACAATGGAGATGTCCCTCTGACCTTCCTGCCAATTAGCTAAAATTTATGTTGGAAGAACTGGTGTTAGACTTATGGTTGGGCGCCATTTTAATTATTATTGAAAAAAATTAAAAAATATTTATAAAGTTATGCATGTATCTTGAGTAAACTTAAGTAAACATATAATTTTAAAAAATAACTTTAAAATTCTAAAAGAAAAACCTGAATTTCACAAATACACACAACAACAAAAATCTACTGTTTATTTAGCCAGCAAGAGGCATAAACCGTTAAAATAAGAGTGAATATATAAATTCCCAGGTCTGTTACCAGAAAACAAAACAGGGCAATGTTGAAAATAAAGGTGATATATGTGATAGTCGTAGATTCTTATATTGCAAGAAACAAAAATAAAAATAAGTCCTGGATTTTTTAGGATTGTCCCTTAAAGATTATATAAAGTGCTTATTTTATGATTGCTAATAATGTCAGGAAGGATCAAAGATAAGTACAGTATTAGAAATTTTAATGGCCATGTTAAGAATGTCAGTTTCACCCTTTCTTATAATATTGCTATAGAAAAGGATTATCACGCTCACAGACAGGAACATACAAAATTACATAATTTAAAAATAGTAAATTCTTAAGTATGAAAAAACAATACTATAGAGACTTTGTTCTTCATCATTTTAATTAAGAAATAATTATAGGAAGATATACAGGCTATAATAACAGATCTTCTTGTAAGATGAAAGGAAAGAACATTAAATCTACAAAATAAAGTGAGATCCTCTGGAGGACACTGTCACTAAGAAACAAGTATTTAGTCTGTTTATATACCATGGTAAAATAGGTGACCTGTCCTGCATTTTCTAACCAACCTATTTTCTATTAATCAATAGCTGAAATCCTATGATGCAGTTTCTTGGGGATAAGCAAGTATATAGAGAACTGTGCTACACATTTGTATACAAGTAATTCTCAAGTTATAACGATAATTGGGATAGGAATCTCAATTGCTAAGAGGTGTGGCATAAAGTGTGATGTCACATTGCTGCATCACTTAATAATGGAAATCCCTGAGGTCCCTGTTGTTGTCACTAAGTAGAAACTGTGAGTTGTTAAGCAAACACCTACTCATAACTTTCTATTGTCTTCCAGCAAACAGTTAGTGGGGAAGCGGGAAAGAAGTTAAAAGTAAAGGTGAAGGCTTGCTCTTTGAGAGCATGTGGGTTGGTTTCTGAATGTTTCGTTATCAAGCTAGGTAACACCTTCAGTGGAATTTAGGGGAAGTTGAGGATTAGAAGTCCCAAGTAATTTGCAAGCAGGCTCGCAGGCAGGTAACTGGCTGCTTCCAAGTGGGAGAGACTGTGTGAGGGTGCATGAATGGAAGGTGTGGTGTGATGGCAGCAAGTCTCAGGAGAGGTGTGTGAGTGACTGGGGAAAGACAGAGTGAGTGCAGAGGGGCTTAGGGATCATGCTTGAGTGGCCAGCAAGGTGTGACGGAAGCACATCAAAACTCAGGGAGAGTGTCTGAGCACCTGAGCGACTTGCCACATTCCCTGCTGGCTTTCCAATTGCCTTTACTTTTTGGAAGATCGCAAATTGTGATCACATGACAGGGAAGTTAATTTGGTTTAGAGGTTAAAGCAGGGGTCCTCAAACTTTTTACACAGGGGGCCAGTTCACTGTCCCTCAGACTGTTGGAGGGCCGGACTATAAAAAAAAACATGAACAAAATTCCTATGCACACTGCACATACCTTGTTTTAAAGTAAAAAACAAAATGAGAACGTACTGTTTAGACGGGGGGAGAAGGTCTGAAATTCATATATGTTTATGTTTTGTTTTTAATTTTCTGATTGGCTATACAGTACAAGTTTTTCTTGGCTTATGAAAAATGTATAAAGAAAGAAGGAAGCACTTTGGCATAATGGTTAATAAGTTAGAAATATAATTGGTGTTGCACTTTTTGAAGGAACATTAAGGAGGGAATTTAATTAAAAGAAAATGAATGTAACTGGATGACAAAATTAGAAAAAAAAACCTTTTGCAACTTTTTTGATGATTGGTATTAGTTACTAACAAAATACCACATTTTATTCATGGAAAATTAGATGGTACACTGTGTTGTTTGAATGTATGTTGAGAGAAATTTTTTTAAACATTCCCCCCCCCAAAAAAACAGTCCTTCCTTCCTCTGTCCCTCCATTTCATTCTTCCTTCCTTCCTTTCTTCCTTGTTCCCTCCATTTCGCCTTCCTTCCTTCCTCTCCACTTCTCCTTCCCTCCCTCTCTTTCCCTTTTCTTTCTTTCTCTCTTTTTTCCCTGTGCTCTTGTCACTCACTGGCGGGCTGGATAAATGGCCTCAGTGGGCCGCATGTGGCCCACGGGCCGTAGTTTGGGGACCACTGGGTTAAAGCATCAGGCTAGAAACTGGAAGACTGAGTTCTAATCCCACCTTAGCATGACAGCCAGCTGGGTGATTGTGGGCCAGTTGCTCTTTCTCCCAACACAACTCACCTCACAGGGTTGTTGTTTGGAAAATAGGAGGAACGTGTGCTGGATATGTTTGCCACCTAGTGTTTTTTTTTAATTATATATTGATATTGATATGGGATGCTGCAAATGTTTAGATACCAGCTGGTTGCCAAGCACACAGATTGCTGTCATGTGACAGCTGGGAGGCTGGATACCTGGAATTTCATGATCAAATATAACCACCATTCATTCAGTACCACGGTAACTTCAAATAGTTGCTTATTGATTGGCTTTTAACTGAGGACTATGTCTAGAGGGGATTTTTTAAACTGGGGAAATAATAATACTGAATAAATCTATTAAAACTATTAGATAACTATTAGATGTAGTAGACAAATTAAAAATACATATTATAGAAATGAAAAAATCTTCAGTTTTTGAGAGCCAAGATATCAGTATTATGACATACTTCATATTAAGAAATTGAAGAAGAGAAGAGCTTTATTGGCCAAGTGTGATTAGACGCACAAGGAATTTATCTCTAGTACAGAAGCTTTCAGTGTACATGCAAAGCAACAGAGTCATCATCATCATCATCATCATCATCATCATCATACTGATAAGAGAAGGTAGTAAAGAAAATAAGTATAATTCTACAGCCATACAACATTGATAAATGTACATAGACATTAGACAGTACTGGAATAATTAGTTTTTCAACAGAGTGATGGCATGAAGCAAGAAACTGTCCCTCTTCCTAGTTGTTTTGGCATGCAATGCCCTATAAAGGCATCCTGATGGGAGGAGTTGAGACAGTTTAAGTCCAAGATGTGAGTATCTGTATCTATTTTCTTAGCCCTCCTTCTGACCTGCGCAATATACAGATTTTCTATGGAAGGCAGGCTGATTTTCAGTTGTTCTTTTTTCAGTCCTAATGATCTGTTGGGATATATTATATATCCCAGTGGGTATGGCCAGGGCCGCCATCAGGAATTTTGGGGCCCCATACAGCCTAAGTGTCGGGGCCCCCCTCCCTTCTTCCTTCCTTCCTTCCTTCCTTCCTTCCTTCCTTCCTTCCTTCCCTTTTTCTTTCTTTTTTCTCTTTTGGTTTTTTTTCCCTTCCTTCCTTCCTTCCTTCCTTCCTCTTTCTTTCTTTCTTCTTTTTATTTCTTTCCTTTTTTCTCTTCTTTTTCTTTTCCCTCCATCCTCCCTCCCTCCCTCCTTCCTTCCTTCCTTCCTTCCTTCTCTTTTAAATTTTCAAACTGTCTTCTTCATATTCCTGGCTGAGGAATTCTGAAAGCTGCAGTCAACTGTCTTCAGCCATTGTCCAGCCCTGTGCTATGGACCCCTCCCTCCACCCCCTGAAGAGGCCGGGGGCTTCTTTCCAAAGCCAGTGGCAGTGATGCCAGAACCCCCTTCCCTGGGGATGGGAGCGGGGGGGGGGGCTCCACTGGTCTCCCTCGACAAGACCTTCTGCAACACATCAGCCCTGCTGGGCAGGCCTCTTAGCCCCACCAAAGAAATGGGGGTTAAGGAAGACCCCACCCCCCACCTTGCCCCAAACACTGGCACTCTGCATAACCCATGCGGGGGCTTTGGCTTCCCCTCTGCAGAACAGAAGCTGGGGACCTCTCCCTCCACATACACTGGATCCCTATGGCCCATCCGAGGGCTGGCAAAATAGGTGTGCCCCCCCACCTGCTTTTCTATCTCTCTCTCTCTCTTTCTCTCTTTCTCTCCCTCTCTTTTTGTCTCTCTTTATCTCTCTACTTTTCTTTCTTTTTCTCTTTTTCTCTCCCTTTCTCTCCCTTTTTCTCTTTTTCTCTCCCTTTCTCTCTCTTTCTCTTTATATCTTTCTCTTTTTTCTCTCTCCCAACCTCTCTCTTTCTCTTTCTATCTCTTTCTCTCCCTCCCTCTCTCTTTCACTTTCTCTACCTCTTTCTCTCCCTCTCTCCCCTTCTCTCTTTCTTTCTCTTTCTCTCCCTCCCCCTCTCTCTTTCTCTTCCTCTTTTTATCTCTCTTTCTCTCTTTTTTCTCTTTTATCTCCCTTTCTCTCTTTCTCTCTCTCTTTCTCTCTCCCTCTCTTTGTCTCTTTCTATCTCTTTCTCTCCCTCCCTCTATCTTTCTCTTTTTATCTCTCTCTTTCTCTCTCTCTCTTTCTCCCCCTTCTCTCTGAAGTGGGGAGGGCCGGGTTGGCACCAAGGGAGCTCGAGACGGGGTGCAAAAGCAAACTACTCTGCTGGCCCAGGCCCACATCGGAAGGAAGGAAGGAATGGTAAAAGGGGCGATCAAGAGAGGAATTGGTGAGTGAATGGACGGAGGGTGGGAAGGAAGGAAGGAAAGAGGGAAGGGACAGGAACAGAGGAAGGGTGCAAAGAAAGCAAGGAAAGGTGTGAAAGGGGAGAGTAAGAGAAGAAGGAGTGAAAGAAGGGAATGAGGGAGGAAACAAGGGAGGAAGGAGAAGGAAAGCAAGAAATGGAGGGAGGGAAGGAAGGAAAGAAAGAAAGAAAGAAAGAAAGGGGGAAGGGACAGGAACAGAGGAAGGAAGCAAGGAAACTTATGAAAGGGGAGAGTAAGAGAGGAAGGACTGAAGGAAGGGAGGGAGGGAAGAAGGTAGGAAGGAGAAAGAAAAGAAGAAATAGAGGAAGGGAAGGTAAAAGAGAGAAAGAAAAAGAGAAAGAAAGAAAGCAAGAAAGAGAGAAAGAAAGAATGAAAGAGAAATAAAAATAGAGAGGGGGAATGAAAGAAATGGAAGGAGGGAAGGGAGAGAAAGCAAGAGAAAGAAAGAAAGCAAGAGAAATAAAAAAGAATGAAAGAGCAAGAGAGCAAGAGAGAAAGAGAAAGAGAGAAAGAAAGAAAGAAAGAAAGAAAGAAAGGCAACTTCAAAGAAAGGCTCACTGAGCATCTCTCACTCGCTCTCTCTTTCTATCCCTCTTTCTTTCTCTCTCTTCCTTTCTCTCTCCTCTCTCTCTCCCTCTCTTTCTACCCTCCTTTCTCTTCCTTCCTTCCTTCTCTCCCTCCCTCCCCTCCCTCCCTCCTTCCTTCCTCTCCATTTCGCTTTCCCTCCCTCTCTTTCCCTTTTCTTTCTTTTGGTCCACTTCTCTCTCTCTCCGCTTCTCCACTTGCCTCCCCCTCGCGCCTCGCCCTTCCCACCCGGCCACCCGCGCTCGCTTACCAGCAGCAGGAATTCAAGTAAGCCCAAAAGAAGCCATTGGCTCCGGGCGGCGTTCATGGCCCCCCCAAGCCCCCAGCCCAGCTGGAGCTCCCTCTCGCCGCCGCCATCTCCCTGCGACTGCCTGCGGCCGCTGCAGCCCCCCCTCCCACCGGGCCACAAAGGACATTTGCCGCCGACGCCAGTGAAGCTTCAGCTGGGCGGGGCGCTGCCGGTACTTCCCTCCTGGGGCTCCCGCTCGCAGCTGTCCCCCGGCTTCTGCTCGATGCCGCGGTTTTCGGCGCTGTCCTGCTGTGCCCCAAAGACGGAAGGCGGGGAAAAGGCGAGAAGAATGGAGCTCTCCTTCTTCCTGCCTTCCGTCTTTGGGGCCCAGCAGGACAGCGCCGAAAACCGTGGCATCGAGCAGGAGCCAGGGGACAGCTGCGAGCGGGAGCTCAGTGCAAGGAGCCGCTGACTGCGGGCCCCAATTTGCCCGGGGCCCGGTAGCGCGCTCCCTGTAGTACCCGTCTATCGGCGGCCCTGGATATGGCTAGCTGATGAGGCCAAAATGGAGGTCTTCTAGTCCTCCAATAAAATGATTAAATGGTGGTTATAATGTTAAGTGTCAAATGCTGTTTATAAAGCCCAATTCTTGAAGGATTCTATTGCTGTTAGTGCGCTGTTGAATATAGTAAGAGGTTAGAAGATCTCCTTCTAAAGAGAAATAGAAGATCTCCTTCTAAAATCCATTACTTTTTTGCAGTTTTAAGCATGTTCAGTTCCAGATTGTTCTGGCTGAATTACAGGGCTACATCCTGCTTATATGGAGACATACCACTGTCTCAAATGAGACCAATGACTATTGTATTATTTGCAAACTTCAGTACTTTAAGAATGTTCCCTGAGGTGCAGTCATTGGTATATGCAAAGAAAAGCAATGGAGAGAGAGCACAGAGCCCTGAGGGCCACCTTGCTAATTGCCTGGGTATTAAATGTAATTTTCCCTAGTTTCACTTGTTGCTACCTATCTGCCCAAAAGCTAATAATCCACCTACAAGCATGGACAGGTACGGTTAGCTGAATCTAATTAAGAGTCTTCTATTTGTTACATCTACACTGGAATTCTGTTTACAGTCAAGAACATGTCGAGTACATATCTGTACAGATCAACTACTGAGCATTAGAAGTTCAAAAAATGATAACACTATGAACTTAAATGGGAACACAACTGATGTTCTGCGATCTATACTCTAAACTTCTAAAGAACTGCTATCAGTTGGGTAGCTCATAAATTTAATTTATAAATAAACCATTAAGACAATTAATAAGACCATCCCAGCCCAACTCAACAGCATGGCTACGGAGAAGGGTGGCATACAAATCCAATAAATAAATAAATAAATGGCATATATCCATAACAGTCATAACTGAAGTCATCCTCACCCTGCTGCATTTTGAGGCCTCGCTGCACTCTGGCACCCCAATTAAACTTCATTGTCTTCTTCCTCCTGATGCTCCCACTGATAGCAAGGTGTTCTTGCCCTGGCTCTTTACTAAGTAGCTGCTGGTCACTTGAGGTCATCTCCCTCAAGATTTGTGAGGAAACCACAGTGTGAGACTTTGGGAAGAAAGTTCCATGCAGCCAACAGCTGCCTTGCAAAGGGGCAGACTAAATATGCTTGATCAGTCGAGGGATGGCAAAGGTCAGCTTGGACATTAGGGGTTGAAGGTGCAGGGCTGAAAAAGCCATAGATGGGAGGTTCATAATTGAGTGGAGTGAGTTGAAAAATGTCTGCAGTTAAAAGAGTAGGCAGGTTGCCAAGTACCCAAATTTTGATCACAAGAGCATGGGGGCACTGCAACAGCCTTATGCTTAGGGACTATCAATATACAATTGATAGTTTCTTCATTGCTTATTTGACCCCATGACAATAATTAAGTGTTGTATCACATGATTCTTACAAATGTATCTTTTTCTTTTATGTACACTGAGAGCATATTATTTATTATATTTTATTTATTAGATATGCATCAAGATAAATTCCTTGTGTGTCCAATCACACTTGGCCAATAAAGAATTCTATCTCTAATTCTACTGTAACTATGAATGGTCACTGAATGGTCATAAATTGATGACTATCTGAAGTCCAAGGGTAACTGTAATCAATTATGATGAAACAAACTCCAAATAAATTACTTCATTTGCACATTCACAGAAAGAAATTAAGCTGGCATGATATGAGGGTTATCTGGAAAGTAATGTTACAAGGCACGTAGCTCTCACGGGAAATGTTTGCGGGAGAAGTTGGTATTACTATTGTGTAGTGGGAAGCCAGTGGAAAAGAACGAGCAGTGCCAGTGATCAGTAGATCATATACTGGTATGGTGAAGGTTGGAGCTGAGCGTCCTCATTCCGTTTCCCTCCAAGTGCGAAGCGCGCGCTGTAATATGCTACCCGAAAGCCAAGGGCATGAACTCTGCTGCGATGGGTGCCCAAGATGCTTACTGAAGCACACAAAATTGACAGAGTCAGTGCCGCTGGAGAATTTCTTGACCGTTTCGAGATTGAAGGCAAAGCTTTTCTTAACTGTATAGTGACAGGAGATGAAACTTGGGCTTACTACCATACTCCAGAGAGCAAACGTCAATAAATGCAGTGGCACCATACCCATTCTCCTTCAGCCAAAAAATTCAAAATTCAACAATCGGCGAGAAAAATCTTGGGCACACATTGTGCACAAATCTTAGGCACACATCACAGCAGGGCTCACACCCTTAGCATTCAGGTAGCGTATTACAGCGCATACTTCACATTTGGAGGGAAATGGAATGAGGACGCTCAACTTTAACCATCACCACAAAGCCAGTCAATTAGCCGCTCCAAGTCTCTGGAGAGGGGCGGCAAACAAATCTAATAAATAATAATAATTTAAAAAAAATAATAATCTACTGACTACTGGTACTGCTCGTTCTCTTCCGCTGGCTTACGATAGTAATACTGACTTCCCCCACAAACATTACCCATGAGAGCTATGTGCCTCATAGATACTATCGAAACTTGGATGACAACGTTAAATGCCGGTTTTCAATAATTCAGTCTAAGTAATATACTCTGCATGACTTTTCAGGAAAATCAGAAAGTGAAACAACACAACTCCTACCCTCAAAACATCGCTACAGAGCACTGCACACCTAGACAACTAGACACAAGAACAGTTTTTTCCCCGAACGTCATCACTCTGCTAAACAAATAATTCCCTCAACACTGTCAAACTATTTACTAAGTCTGCACTACTATTACTATTAGTTTTTTCTCATCATTCCTACCACCCATTTCCTCCCACTTATGACTCTATGACTGTAACTTGTTGCTTCTATCCATAAGATTTTAATTAATATTGATGGCTTATTTTACCCCTGTGACAATCATTATGTACTTCATGTTTCTTGACAAATATATATTTTCTTTTATGTACACTGAGAGCATATGCACCTAAGACAAATTCCTTTTGTGTCCAATCATATTTGGTCAATAAAGAATTCTACTACTACTATATTTATAAGAAATAAGCTGAAGCATAATGACTTTTATACTATTTTATGTTTTTATACTTAACGTCATAACAATATGATATATTCCATGCATTTTTATTGGTACTGTATATGAAAAGTGTATAACAGCATATGCTCCCAACATATAGTTTTTTACAGTTAAGAACATCCACACTTTGGTTACAATGTTTAATTAGGCAATGTTTTAACAACATTTGGCAAACGCAAAGTATTATTCATTTTATATATGGATGCCACTAAACATTACTACTTGCTGCACGGACTTCAGAAAAGGTAACCGTAAGAATGGAAGAACTGTATAGTGTTTAATACACTAGACAGGGAATCAGGAGACAGAATCAGGAGACTGGCTTAGATTTTGGCAGAGACTTCCTATCTGCCTTGGGGCTAGCTACTGAAGGCCAGATTTATACAGTCTCTAGGGAGTTAGTTACCCAACAGCTTGCTCTCCAAGCAGCTTTTGCAAACCCATTAAAAGAGCTGGTGAAGCAATTTGCATGTGGTGCATTCCAAGTTATCTACAAATTCCCAGTGGCAGAGGCCTTATGAGGATGAAGAATTTAGGAAGATCTTAAACTTGGTTTAAACTACTGAAAACTAAAATTCTATATACTATCCGGCATATGAAATTCCTGCTCATTTTAGTTGTTCTGTAATAGTTTCCTATAAATATAATTATTTTTGTGACTATATAGGGCATTTTACAGGTTAGATTATTTTGCCTCTAATAAATTTTCATTACTATATTGTGAATAATATAGTTCTAATTGTTTCCCATGTCCAGTGATGGACCACCAAAATTTTTACTACCACACTGTGGACATGGCTTATGTATTTTGTTTCAACATCTTTCAGTGCAAATTGAGTGCTTTGGGGTGGAGCTCCACATTTTGCTACCAGAACTGCATTCCTGACCATCACTGCCCATGTAATAATACATTTCCTTCTTTACTTCTTTACTTTCTTCACACTTTTCCTTAACACTGTTTTTTCTTTATTCTGGTATGTTCATAAATTCTTTATTCTGGTATGTTCATAAATTACATTAATCTCAAATTCATAAATATTAACAGTGAGACTGTTATGTCAACCCACACAAGTTTTTCCCCTTTTAATCATATAATCTAATCATACTCTTTTCACAAGGAGAATTCTCTCAAAATGTAATGAGAGTGGCATGGCTATTGTTGATTTGGAGGTTAAAGGTGTAACTTAACTCAAAGTATAGGGATGATTGCTGGTCAGAATTAAGAATTAAGACCCATTAGTTCATGTGTTTATTTGGTATTTAAATATTTTGCACTGTAAAAAAGTTTCAAAAATTTGTTGCATCCTGGACAAAAATTGTTTCAATGCCTACCCACAAAACAATTTATGTATTATTTGTATTTTATTTATTTATTTATTTTGTCCAATACACAATGAGAGTTTTAGTGGGTGTATATATTTACACACACACACACACACACACACACACACACACACACACACACAGTAAAATACATGATGAAGGTTATAGAAGAGATACTCATAGTAAAATATATCTATGAAAGAATAGAAAAGAAGATATAGTAATAGAACATATCAATGAAAGAAGAGAAGAAGAGATATAGGAATAGAAGAAAGGTATAGGAGATATAGGAGAGCAATAGGACAGGGGACGGAAGGCACTCTAGTGCACTTGTACTCACCCCTTAATGCTATAGAGCACTGCACACCAAGTGAACTAGACACAATAATAGTTTTTTCCCGAACACCACCACTCTGGTAAACAAATAATTCTCTCACCACTGTCAAACTATTCACTAAAGCTGCATTACTATTACTATTACTATTATTTTTCTCATCATTCTTATCACTCATCTGCTCCCACTTATGACTGTATGACTGTAACTTGTTGCTTGTATCCTTATGATTTATATTAAAATTGATTGTTTCCTGATTGCTTATTTATACTCTATGACAATCATGTTGTACCTCATGATTCTTGACAAATGTATCTTTTCTTTTATGTACACTAAGAGCATATGCACCAAAGACAAATTCCTTGCATGTCCAAGCACACTTGGCCAATAAAGGAGTCTATTTTATTCTATTCTATTCTGTTCTATTCTATTTTTTAAAGTAGAGTCATGTTTGACTCTTGGCAATGATTGGCCATGTCCCTATAGTTTTCTTGGCAACAATAGAGAAATGAATTGCTTTCGTTTTTTAACCCAACAGGCTAGTCTTTACACAATGGCATTGCTGCTAGGTGTAACCACTAATTAAGCAGCATAAGTATTTTATATTATAAAATAAATAAATAAATAAAAATGTTAAATCAATATTATATTTTAAAAACTGAAAATATCTGCAGAATCAGGTTAAAGTAAGATAAAGTCCAAGATTGAAAAGAATGACATTGATTGAAAGAATGAATCTTTTTAATGGTAGTTTACTCTTGGTTAATATGTAAACAGAATGTTTGTTACCACAGTGTTTAGCTTGGCTGAACTTTAAGCTGCACAGTATTTTATGCTACCAGTTTCTAAAATGGAAGGTTTTCCAGAAATTTATACAGATTCTTCCAGCCCCTTTTGTGCTAACATCTTTATCAACAAAATAAGCTGAACAATGCTGGCCTTTTCACTGTTTGCACAGCCTGCTGAGATTCCAGTTTTGCTTGGTCCAGAATTTGCATTTACAGCAGCTAACACAATCTTTTTCTGCTTCAGTGGAAAACCAGCACTTTTTGCAGACAGCAGCAAAAAGTAAAATATTGTTATGCCTCTTTCCCAACTAACATGTTTAAAACACAGTACAGTATATTAAAATGTTAAAATGTTTGGATTACTAAAGAAGAATTTCATGTTTTGAAATACTGAAATATAAATATAAACATTTTTAAGCTCAAAACCAAGCATTATTTAATTTTTATTAATTTCTAAAACTGCAAGAATGGAACATTCTTAAAAACGGTTTCAACAAAAAAGAAGTATAATTGATGGCACAAATTAACATTAATGATATATTGTGGAATATTTTATGCTTTCTGAATTTGGTTGTTTGCTTGAAGACATTTTATTATCCAACCAGATAACATACAGTCCTGCCAATGTTGGTGGGCTTGGATTTTCTTCTTGGTAGTTCCTTGATTAGGATACTGTTTTCTACTTGATTGTTTGTCTGATGTAAATTCCTATTTATTTCATTGTGTGTTGGAGAGGACATACTGTACATCTGGTATTTTTTATTGTCTCTTTTGAATGGTGTTTAAATATGCTTGATTTTATGTCTACTGATAGCTAATTTGTTTCAGTGTCAAGGTTCCAGGAATTCCCTAATAATTTTGGATTTAGCGTGATTTAGAATGCTCACAGATATTATCGTTGCATCTTCATGTGTTGTGAGATTAAAGAGCTTTCATTGCGTCTTCTGACTGCTAGTTGGTTTACATCGATGCAATCTTCTAGTCACCTCTGTCTTTCATACATAGTAGCTGTTACAAATATTATTCTGCATATTGTACATAACTCTTTTTCTTTTTTCCTTCTTGGCCACAGGAGTCCATGATTTTAGGATCTCTTGGACTCATTGTTTATTAGATTTTTAAATTCTAACCTTTATTACTTTGTAAGAAAATGAAGGTGGTGCATACATTAATAGTGGTGGGTTCCTGCTGGTATGGCTAATTGCGCGCATCTCCATGGCCCTGGTGCACGAGTGGGGGATCGAGTACAATTTTGCTTCCCACATCTCACATGGGATGCATGTGTGCACGTGTTTCGGTGAGTTTTTTTGCTTCCACGTGGGGAAACAGCCTAAAAATGGCCTGGGTTTTGGTCATTTACAGGGGCTCCACCAGGTGCAAAGACCAGCTGGCCAGTGAATGCATGCCAGTTTTGGGGGCATTTTTCAGGCCTCAAAATGGCCGGAATCCAGAAGAGCCGCTGGCAACAGCACATGTACCAACAGAGAGGACTTTGTGTGCCAGTTCTGGTACGTGTGCCATAGGATCACCATCACAGGGCTAGGACAAGACAAGACAAGACAACAAGAGTTTTCTGTAATAGTCCATACATTCACTGTCCCAAGACGAATTGCTGGCACCAACTCTCTTTTAGTATAGTGAGACCCTAAAAACCATTTTATTTTAAAAGGGCTTCAGCCTGTAGTTGGTTGACTTCTATTTATAGTTTAAATTAAAGACTACTTTTTGTTAGGTTCTTTGTGTTGTTTTTAGGGTTCTGCTTACTGCTTGCTGCATACCAAATAAGAGTTTAAAGTGAATAAGTTTGAGATACCATATTAATGGTCAGGTACCCATTAGATCTAGCAATAGAATAGCATCCCTAATAAAGCTGTCTTATGCCAAATAATCTTATGTATGTATGTATGTATGTATGTATGTATGTATGTATGTATGTATGTATATATGTGTATTATATGTATATGTATATGTATATGTACCATTTCGTTGGGAAGATAACATGCTGGAAAATGTCTTCAAACCATACTGGCTCCTTCAGCCAATAAACAGAGATGAGTGCCTAAAGTTGGACACAACTGGACAGGAAAACCTTTACCTTTTACATATTGCATTGTACTTGGACATTTAAACCTTTTAAAAGCTAATTTAAATGGATTGTCCTACTGAATTTTTGGTACTATTTATTTTACACTGTCCCGAAATCTGAAAAGGTTATAAGAACATGTACTACTATTTAAATTCATAAACATCTATTGATATTTTTTTTTCTGATATTCAGAGGCTCTTGAAGTATATCCTTGTTTCAATGGTCAACATTTCCTACTTCTTCTGGTTTAGCAAGCTGCATTTAAAAGATATAACAAAAATGCACATCAAGTCATAATTCATGGTAGTTAAGCAAAGTCTGTAGTTATCATCAACTTGTCCCTCCCTCAGCATAGACAAGGGACAGATCATGGTCAAATTTACATTTCATAATGGAGGGATCCCAAAGCAGCATGAGATTAGTACTTTATACACGAGAAAAACATCTGTAATTCTCATGTTTAGGATCAAAGGGTGACATTTACTCCCTGCAGTTGTGCTTACCTCCACAGGCACTTGGAAACAAGAACATTTCTCATTGCCTCTTATTACATCTGAAGACCAGTGCAAGATCAGAGAAGAATTGTTACACTTTCTTTGACAGATGCTTGTAAGATTAGAAACTGATTATCTTTGGCCATTCCTAAAACATCTAAAGTCCTTCCTAAACATCTACACAAGGCTCCTGTGAAAGAGTGTCAGAGAGATAAGCCTTGTGAGAAAGAGACTTTTTGCCTAAGTTATAAAATACAAACTAATCAGCGACCATGCCAGGCAAAAACCCCAAACCTGGAAAACAGCAGCAACCCAAACGACTCCATCACATGCTATAAATGCAATGTTGCCATCAGTGAACATGATGCTTCCAAGAAATGCCACATATGCACCAAATTTCCCACCACTCCTGCCTAAAAATAACCAAGCAGGTAGCCAACTTTCTCAAAGAAACTCCTTCATTTTTCTATCCTGCTCACCAAAACTGGACAACTTCATTGCTGTGTTTGACAGGATCCACACCTTAGAAGTAACCACAAAGACTCAACAAACAACCATAGAAGCCATTGAAACAAAATTTGAAGCACAACTACTGGCATGCCTAGAATTACTAGGATACCTAGAACCATGTTTTACACCTTTTTGGGAAAAAATCCAAGCACAGAAAAATGCAAATTCAACAAACCAAATACCTAGCATTACTCAACAACAATAATCTCAACCACTACCTTAACCATAACCACAAGGACCTATCAATTCAACATCTCCATTATAGTCAAAGACACAATTGATTGCGAGCAAAAACATCATAATGCAGTCCTATATGGACTAGAAGAAAACGAAAAGTCTGCAACATCATCAGCATCTATCATACACAAAGCATTACCCCCCACAAAATCATTGAAATTTCCAGAGATGGCCCTGAGCACAAGAATGATGATGGCTCAGTGGCCCCCCAATTCTGCAGAGTGGTTTGTAAAAACGAGTCCGGCAAACGACAATTTATTTACACTATAAACTCCATTGCTGGAAACAATAAATCACAACAAACTTAGATCCAGACCAGATCTATCTCTATTACGATGCATCCACTCCTGTGAACTATGCACAGAATTCAAAAGAGGACTAGATTTAGATGAAACAAACTTATACATAGATTACTGTGCTGAACACATCAAGAACAAGAGCTGCAATCCATCCCACAACATCCAACCCACCAACAAATCAACATCCCACACACCACCAACCAAGACTAGAAAAGTGGGCCCCTTACTTCCTCAATCCAATCCAATCCAATCCAATCCAATCGTAATCTCAAATACAAACTAATCAATGCAAGAAGCGTAATTAACAAGATGTCTAAATTACTACTACTACTAAACACTGACACCTTCGACATTATTTTTTGTCCATAAAACATGGCTAAATACATCCCTCCCTTCATCACAGCAAGAAACTACCCTATCTTCTGGTGCAATTGTGAAACCTGCAGAGGAGGCGGCTATAGTCTACAAAAAACTACGAAATCTGAAAAATATCCAAGTTACACATGATCTCACTCTTCCCGAAACCATTGTCTATGATCTATCCTTAAATGCCCCACTTTGCTTCCTACATTTTTAGAGATGTCCAGACTACATCACACATGCGAACAAATTAACCTCACTGCTAATGTGGGCAGCTTCCTGCCCATACCCCCTTATCTTTCTTGGAGACCTCAATCTACCTCATATTAACTGGACCCTAAATGAATACATGACTGAACCCATTCATGCAAACCTATACAATGTTGTTACCAATCTGGGACTCGACCAACTAGTAACAAACAATACTAGACTCAACAACTGCCTCAACCTCATATTCTACAACAGCAAAAGTGCAATTTATGGATCACAAATAAAAGAACCCTTTTCCAACAGCGACCATAGCATGACAGACTTCAGCCTCAAACTACACCACTGCAAGAATCACCTTAATAATTGGACACCCAAGTACAAGTTTTTAAAAAGCCAACTATGAATTCATAGACACTGACCTCTCAACTCTTGACTGGCAAACTATATTCTCCAGCTATAACACTGCTGATGACCTCTATAACATCTTCTTGCTTGAAGTCAAAAAAACTCTCAGACTACACGTACCACTAATAACCACCATAACCAAGAAAAACAAACTGCCCCTATAAATAAGGAAGCTACAATCCCCCCCACCAACAAATCCCTCTGGTGAAAAAACAAAGCAGGCTATGTAGCTATCTTCAAAAACTGCTACAAAAATATATGCTACCAAATAAAGACGGAATTCTCCAACTATCACAACAAACAAGGGGGAAATCTTCTGTGCACAAAATCCAACTGTGCCTTCTACAACTTTGTAAATAACACACTCAAGGACTTGAGACCCCTCCCACCACTAAAGAACCCAACAACAAAGAATGCTATAATGAAATAGTCAAAACAAACCTCAACACAATCTTTGGCTCAATCTTTGTAAACAGCAATGGCTCATGCCCCAAATTCCCTAGATTTACACAAATACAACGATTTAACACAAAAATACTTTGCTGAAGACAACATTGAAAAAGCATTGCATGGTCTAAAACCTTCTCTGTCAATTGGACCTGATGAACTATGTGCATACTTCCTAAAAAAGCTCTTCACAGCCATAGCTGAACCACTAAGCATAATCTTTGAAAAATCCTACAGGATCACTTCCAAACCTATAGTCAGTAGCCACGGTCATCACCATCTTCAAAAAGGGAGAACCCAGTCTAGTAGAAAACTACAGACGAATCTCTCTATACTACGTCACATGCAAAGTCATGGAATCAATCATAAACTAATCCATTATCCTCCACCTATTTTCAAACAACCTACTTTCAAACAAGCAAAAATAATAATAATCCTGCAATCTACAACTACTACACTCCAAAAAAATATGCACCTCAAAACTTGACCAGGGCAAAACATAGAATTTACATAGACTTCTGTAAAGCCTCCGACTCAGTGGTTCACAATAAACTACTTTTGAAGCTGAAATCCTATGGCATCTCTGGACCCCTACATGGCTGGATAACTGAGATCCTGTCAAACAGATAACAAGTGGTCAAAATAGGGAGTGCCCTATTTAATCCTGTTCCTGTTAACAGTAGTGTACCCACTACCAGTAAATACCAGTACTGGTAGCTACCAGTATTTTTACTACCACACTGTGGGCATGGCTTATGCAGGATGCCCTGACTTTTCCCCCAACATCTTTCTGGGCAAATTGGGTGCTCTGGGGTGGAGCTCCATTTTCACTACCCCACTGCATTTCCCTCATCCGGGAAGCAGCCCACCCCTGGGTATACCCCAAGACAGCATACTAGGACCAACACTCTTTAAGTTTATACTCTATCTAAATGATCTTTGCAATTAAAATTCAAGCGACTGCGTTCTTTTCATTGATGATGTAAGAATCTTCAACACCAACAACACTGCTACTCTTCAAAAAGACCTTGACTTTGTGTCAGAATTGTCAAACATCTGGCAACTCCAAATCTCAACCAACAAATGCCCTGTTCTACACATTAGCAAAAAGAATCAAAACACCAAATACAAGCTGAATAAACAAGACCTTGCAGACAACCCTCTCTCTGTCAAAGACCTTGGAATACTCATATCAAATGACCTAAGTGCCAAACCCTACTGCAATAGCATTGCCAAAAAGGCTTCAAGAGTTGTAAACCTAATCTTACGTAGCTTCTTCTCCAGTAATATCACACTACAGTACACAAAGCATTGGACACATTTGGTAGAACCCACACAGCAAAGGAGATTTGTTCAAGGGGTGAAAAAGGAGGGAATCTTCCTTTCACGAGGGGAGTCAGAGCTGTGGCTGGCAGCCTTGGCCAAGCAGCTGAAGCCAAGGCTCCCTGTGATGCATTGCATCTACTCCGCCTCTCAATAGGTGAATCGGATTTTGTTGAGGGAGGAAAAAACTCAGCTGAGTTGAGGAAACTAGACACTTCTCAGTAAAGTAGAGCTATGATTCAAGAAGTACTTGATCATATTTCTTGTCAGTGGCGAGGACTGAATCAAAAGCAGGCCTTAGAGACAGAATCCATTTTCTTATTCAACAGACTCAGTCCTCATTGGCTGACAGATGGTATCAACCCATCATGGATGATAGCCCTAGCTATTATGGAGAAATGAGATACAGAAATTCATACTTTTCAAACATACCATTCAACCTTCTTTGATTACAGGAAAATAGGGACACACACATCCTTTTCAAAGGAAAAATGGTTCACAAGTCATGGCCTTTAAATCATTCTTGTGGCTCTTTAACCTGTAAAATTATCTGCAATATCAGCAGCAGAAAGTCCTTTCCCAAATAAAATCCTTATGTTTTATGAGCACTGTATTTGCTAATCATTAGTTCATAAGCAAGAGCAGATATACAGTGGGCTATAAATAATGGCAGGAATGTAAAAGTGAATTGATCTGTCTGGCTATCTAGTAATACTGCTGGCAAAGGACCAGCTCTGATGGCTGCCAACTATCATAGACCCAGCCAGTGATTTGTCTAGGGGTCTTGGCCTGTCAGGCAGAAAACAGTCTTAAAACAAGCTCCCAGTGCTCTGAGCACTGCTTACTACGCAGCAGTAAGCACTTCTTGCCTTTGCTGAGTTAAGTTTAAATAGCTGAAAACATGTATGACTTATTGAAGTATAAAAGCATGTGTCCCGGAATGTTAATTGCTGGTAGGAAATATCAATGTTCTTGTGAAGTAGAGGGTCTTACATTGTTTAGTTTGTTGATATTCTTTGTCTCTTCTAATTTCCTACATCTCCCAATCTCTTCCCAACATGCTTATGCATTCCTTGCAAATGATTTGTACTCAAATAATATCCTATAGCAAGTCTACTATACAATCATAGGTGGTATTATGCCGATTCAGACCGGTTTGGCCAAACTGGAAGGTAAGTGAAAGCCATCCTTGTATACAATGTATAGCTAGTTGGTGTTGTATCCTGGAATGGCTACCTTGTAACGCTGTAAATAGTTTGTTCCTCTTTTCCAGCGCTGTCTGAGCCCAAGCAGGAAGTCGCTCCTGATTGGCTCAGACGCGGCCGGCTCTAGCTTTGGCGGGAACCGCAAAAGTATAAAAGAAGCGGTTTCTCCCGGCAGAGCCAGTCGGTACTCGCTGAATTGTCACTTTACCTTGCTGAGCTGTCACTTGTTCTCTGAGCTGAATAAAAGTACCGATTGCTCAAAACCCTGTCTCTGGGTCTACTTCACTGGCGACGAACGAACGGAAGAAACTTCGCGTGCAACATGGACAAAATCCAGATCGGCCAGGCTCCAGAACTCTTCGATTCCGAGAAAATGACATGGGACGAGTACATGGCCACCTTCGAGATATTCCTCGAGGCGGCGGGAATGCAGGACGCCGGAGCCGATCGCAGACGGGCTATTTTTCTCAACTACTGCGGCGCAGAGATCCGTAGACTTGCCCAAACTCTCACCGAACCAGAACAAGCAAGAGCCACAGCGTGGGACGTCCTTCAACAGAAACTAGCGAGCCATTTCAAACCAAGCAGACCAGCCATGGTTTACCGGCATCAATTTCACATGATGGCTCAGAGAGAAACCGAGTCGATCAGCCAATTCACAACGCGGCTTCGAACGGTACTTGCTCAATGCAAGTTTCAAGACCCGGAAGCTCGCCTCACCGACGCCTTGGTTTTCGGCATGAGGAGCAACACAGTGAGAAATAAACTCCTCACCGAAGAAGAGCCGACTCTACAAACCGTGATTAAATTAGCGCAAACCGCGGAAGCAGCCGACGCAGCGGCAAGAGAATTAAAAGAGCACGGAAGGCGAGAAATCATTGCCAAAATCGACGCCGAGTCTCCCAGCGCCATGGGAACAGACGACCGCAGCCAGCCAACTAACAACGGGGACAACTGCCTCCTCCTGCAAGACCAGCCGAGACACCCTAGAGCTACTCACCCAGCCCCCTGCGCGGGCTGCCGAGGAAATCACCAGCGCCATCGATGCCCTTTCCGAGACGCTACTTGCCACCGTTGCAACCGGAGAGGCCACATCGCCATCGCATGCAGGGCAACGGCACCAGAAGAAACTTTTGCCACACAACAATACCAGCGACCTCAAAACCACCCCCCCCAATCGCGAGAAAGGAGACCGTTCCGCAACTCGGGTCAAAGGAATTACTCCACCGCTAACCGAGACTACAATAGAGGTAACTCTCAATTTTCCGTGAATAACACGGCAACCAAAAAGGGGGCTAAAATTGTTATCTCATTGTTACTAAATAACCAGCCTTGCTCAATGGAGCTGGATACGGGCTCGAGATATACCATCATGCCCTGGGAAAAATTTAAGCTATATATGCCTAATGTGTCTAAGGCTGACCTAATTCAAACCTCTTTGGTGATCAGAGACTTCCAAGGGGGGGTAATCTCGGTCCTGGGAACAGCAAATGTACCTATTGCATTTAAGAATGTTAAATGTACCCTTCCCATGCTTATTGTGACGGGGGCCAAACACTCCCTGCTAGGTCTAGCGTGGATGGAACCGTTGGGAATCGAAATTTCGGGTGTGTGTAATGTAAACTGTGATATTATGCCTAACTTTGTGAAAGAGTTCCCTGAAGTGTTCAGCCCCACCTTAGGATTGTATAAGGGACCCCCTATATCTTTCTCCATTGACCCCAAGGTCCCACCGGTTAGACTGAAACCTCGCAGGGTTCCCCTTCCGCTTCTCCCCAAGCTAGACATACAGCTGGACAAACTCATTAGTCAAGGTATCTTGGTCCCTGTGGAACAGGGGCCATGGGAAACTCCCATAGTGACACCCCTGAAGCCAGATGGCTCCTTAAGAGTTTGCGCTGATTACAAATCAACCCTGAATAAGGCACTCCAACACCACCCCTACCCCATTCCGGTTGTGCAACAACTCTTACACTCCCTGGGGGAGGGGGAAAGGTTCGCAAAGATCGACCTGGCGCAGGCTTACCAGCAACTTCCGGTCGATGAACAAACAGCAAACGCTCAAACGATTGTAACACACAGGGGGGCTTTCAAATGCACGAGGTTACAGTTTGGGGTAAGCATAGCCCCAGGAATATTCCAGAGCATCATGGAACGCCTATTGTCAGGGGTAAATGGGGCAATTCCATATTTTGATGACATCTTAATTGCAGGGGAAAACCAGGAACAAGTGAACAAAAGAATAAGGGAAGTACTTAAGAGGCTACAGGACAAAGGGTTACGAATCAAGCCTGATAAATGTGTCTGGGGAACTGACAGTATTGAATTCCTTGGGTATAAGATAGATAAAGAAGGTATCCACCCCACATCAGAGAAGCTGAGAGCAATTAGAGAAGCCCCAGAGCCACGAGATAAGAGTGAGTTGCAGGCATTTTTGGGCCTCCTTAATTTTTATTCCGTTTTTTTAAAGCAGAAGGCAACAGTAGCAGAGCCTCTCCATCGTTTACTCCAGAAGGAAGCCCGCTGGTCATGGGGGAAAACTGAACGTGAAGCTTTTTGTCAAATAAAAAATTTATTAACTTCTAAAAGTGTAGTAGTCCAATATAGTGCTTCACTACCCATTAGGCTCACGTGCGACGCTTCGCCGTACGGCATAGGAGGAGTTTTAGCTCACGTTCTACCCAATAAGACAGAGGCCCCAATAGCATTTTTTTCAAGAACCATGACCAGCACGGAGAGGAATTATAGCCAGTTAGACAAGGAGGCTCTAGCATTAGTGGCAGGGGTAAAGAAGTTTCACAATTACATTTTTGGAAGAAGCTTTGAGCTAGTCACTGACCACAAACCCCTACTAGGCCTGCTAGCCCCCAACAAGCCCACTCCACCTTTTATGTCTCCAAGACTAATCAGATGGGCCCTTTTCCTCTCAGGGTATCAGTATGAGCTCACCCACAAGGGGGGGAAGGAAATCAATCATGCAGACGGCCTCAGCAGATGCCCCATAGCAGACTTAGTAGAAGACCCTGTTCCTGCCACAGATGTGCTAATGATAGAACTCGAGGAAAACCCACTAACCACAGCAAAAGAGGTAGCTGCACACACGCAGCAAGACCAAATCCTTAAACAAGTGGTGAACTGTGTTCTAAAGGGATGGCAAAATGATATTGTTAAACCTGAATTGTGTGATTTTAAAAACAAAAGGCTTGAATTATCATATGTAAAAGGTTGTTTGCTGTGGGGGGATAGAGTGATCATCCCCAAACGCCTAAGGGAAAAGGTACTCAGAATGTTACACGTGGGCCATCCTGGGATTGTCAGGATGAAGAGCCTAGCAAGGGGGCATTTATGGTGGCCAGGGCTAGATGCTGATATTGAAAGTTGGGTTTCAAAGTGTGACCCGTGCCAAGAGTCAAGGCCCAGTCCCCCCAAAACAACTCCGGCTGAGTGGGAACAGCCTGCTGGTCCTTGGTCTAGGATCCACATTGATTTTGCTGGCCCAGTGGGGTCTCAGTACTTTCTAATAGTGGTTGATGCATTCTCCAAATGGTTGGAAATAATAGCAATGAACAACATAACCACAAGTGCCACTATCAAGGTATTGAGCAGACTGTTTGCATCCCATGGTTGCCCTGATCTCTTAGTGTCTGACAATGGGCCACAGCTAACAGCCAGGCAATTCGAATTATTCCTAGATGGCCTAGGGGTCAGGCATGCCCTCATCTCGCCTTACTCGCCCTGGGCTAACGGGTTGGCAGAACGTTACGTAAGGGTGGCAAAGGAGGCATTGCACAGGTCAGGCCCTGGGGATGTGCAACAAAACTTGGACCAATTCTTATTAACCCAGCACATTACCCCTAACTCGCACACACATGTAAGCCCTGCAGAGTTATTGATGGGAAGAAAGTTGAGGTCACCATTAGACAGGTTAAATCCAAGGTTCTGTGTTAATAATAACCAAATGTGTATGAAACCAGAAAGAGAAATGTATTTGGGACAAAATGTATATGTAAAATGTTTTGATGGAAATGTAAACTGGATGAAGGGAATTATTGTTAAGCAAAACGCACCCAAGACTTATGTTGTTAAACTGGAGGATGGTCGTTTGTGGAAACGACACATAGACCACATTCGGAAACGAACTGAAAATCAATTGCAACAAACCGCTGACTTGGACTCTCCCCCCTCAACAGACTTTAGTACATTGCCCGAACTAATAAACACGCAAAGAGACTTATCGGGCCAGGGGGAACCATCCAGCGACGCCGAGCCATCCTCGTCCTCCGAAGCCTTCGTTGGGCCCGCCAGGCCAAGTCCGCCGCACCGGGAGAGCAGCGGCGAGCCATCCTCCACAGTCAGTGGCGAAGGAGAAATTGGACTGCGCAGGTCAGCGCGAGAGCCTCGGAGGCCTCACCGATTGGACGACTTCGTCACATGACTTTCTTGATGGATGAGTCCAACTATGAGGGGAGGGGTGTTGTATCCTGGAATGGCTACCTTGTAACGCTGTAAATAGTTTGTTCCTCTTTTCCAGCGCTGTCTGAGCCCAAGCAGGAAGTCGCTCCTGATTGGCTCAGACGCGGCCGGCTCTAGCTTTGGCGGGAACCGCAAAAGTATAAAAGAAGCGGTTTCTCCCGGCAGAGCCAGTCGGTACTCGCTGAATTGTCACTTTACCTTGCTGAGCTGTCACTTGTTCTCTGAGCTGAATAAAAGTACCGATTGCTCAAAACCCTGTCTCTGGGTCTACTTCAGTTGGGATATACTTAGAAATGTAGAGGTTGGGAATGTAGCAGAATAAAAAAGGCCATAGAAAGTGAAGCACAGTATTTGATACATAGCTACATTTTCACAGGATAATAATTAATATAAACTTAATTACAAGCTATTGGGTGGAGTTTTATTACAGGAAAGAAATGAGGTTATTCAGAAGGAAGCTCAGAAAAAACATTTCCTTCTCCATATAGCAAGCAAGCAAAATGGTGGGCTAATCCCCTTCCCAGCCTCTTACACCTTCTTCCTTACCAAGTCAGATATGATGATCCATTTATTTCACTGCTTGCACTAGTTTTCCCTATTTATAAACATGGAAAGATAGCTCAGGCAGCAAATTCACCTCGGGATGCCTTGCAGGGATTCAGTAATATGCCTCCTTGGCACTGTTTCTTGTATCCCTCAAGGCTGTCTCCCAATCTCTTTGTAAGACCAACATGCTGGCTCAAAACAATAAACAAACCCACAACCCATCAAATGATGTAGCACTCGGTTTCACACAATCTATCTGTGCTGTGTGATTTTCATTCACTGTTTAAAAGCAGGGCCTGGCTGCTGTTATGTGCCCAGTATTCACATGCAAGCATATGTTTAAATATAAATTCTAACTGTAGACCAAAGGTGCATTTCTAATTATAAACATTCTGAGAAGCATAATGTTTGAAAGAAATCCACATTTAATGAACAGGAACTCACAGAATTACGAGAATCAGCTGCTTTTGTTTGGGAATTTGTTATTGTATTATTTAATTTCAAAAATACCAATGAAAACAGAAACAAAACTGATTTAAATTTTACTTCATCATTTAAGATGTATGTTGTAGAGTACAACCTCTGCAGTAATCCTCTGCTATGCTTTAATTTGGTTTTAATTTTATAGGCCCTGTTTTAACTGCATATTTCCAGGGCTTTATTTCTCTCACAGCTCTTAGCAAAATGGTAGCTCATAAACACCAGTTCTGCTGTATAGACTTTGCATTTCATCCCAAAGTATTTCCTTTTTTATAGCCATGGTCTTTCCATCCTAGTGCTCTGAGCTTGGGTCACAAATCTCACTGCTATTCCAGTGTGTGACATCTTCGCTCGTTTGCCGCTGCTCATTAACAAACAATACTGCTGTGAAATTGGTTTAATGACAAAGTAATAAAATTGCTATTCTGCTCACAGATTGCCTAAGGCACTTTGAGCTCCTACAAGGCTTACTGTGGGTGCCAAGATACATTAAGCTGCTTATTCGTAAAAACTGCATCATTTTTTTGCCACAGGTTTTTTTTCTCTATCTAGTTTCTGCTTCTTTTTATCTTCAAATAAAAAGATATATTTGCTTATGTTCTTTCTGATTGTCATTTTTTCCCCAAAATGAAAATATGTTTCATTTCATTTATTTCCCCCCTTTTATTCTCAAAATGTCTCTCTGTCCCTATTGCAAGGTTGTTTCTAGATTCAAAATCTCAGCAATGCAACCTTAAGATACATGTATTTTTACATAGAATATTGTATAACCAGTAGAAGGGGATCGATCATATTATAGACATACAATATAGAACAAGAAGCAATGGGTGGAAACTAAGCAAGGAGAGAAGCAATTTAGAACTAAGGAAAAATTTCCTGACAGTTTGAACAATTAATCAGTGGAACAATTTGCCTCCAGAAGTTGTGAATGCTCCATCACTGGAAGTTTTTAAGAAGATGTTGGATAACAATTTGTCTCAAATAGTATAGGATTTTCTGCTTAAACTTAATTATAAGGCCTCCAAAATCCCTTACAAATCTGTTATTCTATTCTGTTCTAGTTTTAAATATAAAGATTCTTTCTTTCAAAAAATTGACTATGTATTACCCAGTAGTTTTAACTGTCATTTTAGAGATTTACATGTGCTTGTTCTACACAAATATAAATAGCTTGCATGCATAAAATAGTGCAGGTTTCCTATACTGCCTTGATTTCTCAATATATGCCAAAACAACATTAACATATCTGAAAGTCACAAATCTCCTCCAACAAAACTACAGAATGTTTTTTTCAATTAATTATGCTCCAACCTGATGATTAGTTATAGTCCAGCAGTGATGAATTTTCTCTTTAACAATAGGCTATTCTCAATTATTACAGCTAGATGTTTTAACATTCATAGAATGGTATAAATAAAAAACACAGCAAATACCAATCAATTATTATAGATGGATACACTTATATTTTAAGCACTGGCTAACGATGTTGCTTCACCTACTACTCCTCTCACAACTTTGCTATCCACTCTCCCTTTTAATATTTTTTATTGCTGTTGATGATTAATATTTACAGTTACAACTTAAAAGCATTTCAGATTGAAGCAGTAATTTTCCTTAGACACAGACAGATACAGTGAATATCTGGAATAGTATCATTTAGTAATTGATAGCTCTAAGGTGGAAAAACTAGTCTGGGATCAGTAATACCTTGCCTGAACATGAATTTTTTCCCCCTCCTCCCAAGCTTAAACTGATCCTCCCTTCATATCTCTTACGCTTCAGGGCTTCCCCAGGTCACATTCATTCTGAAATAAGTTTGACCTAGGGATTCCTTGAAGCATGAGATTTGAATTCAGCAGGCTGCTAGAAGTCCCATAAAGATTTCCAAATTAAGTAGAACCCATAATACAATTGTGAATAATCAGAAGGGTTTAAAAATAATAATTATGCAATCCTAATGTAATTAATTGGCTAGTCGGGATTTTGAAGCATATTTGTAAGCCAGGAGAAATCTTCTGGGCAGCAAGTAAAATCATGGCTCATCCCAATTTGAAGTTATAACAATAAAGGCAGGTGTGGTTTCAACAAAACCTAATCACAAGTATTACCAAAGAAAGAGGCATGCTACATAATGACAAATAAAAACAAAATTCTACATAAATTAGTTATAAAATACAGAGTTTATTCTAATTTAACTGAAATCTGTTCAAGTGAAAGCACAGGCAATTAAGGAACCATTTCTTTATCATATATACTTACCTCTATGCACCTACTTTGGGGGCCTTCCAGAATGTGATCTAGAGAGTGCTTTTTATTTACAACCCATTTGAACTGTGAAAGGAGAGAAAAGTAGTACATTGTGTGTGTGTGTGTGTGTGTGTGTGTGATGTATGTATACCACAGGTAATAGGATGATTAACCTGATACTGTATCAGTTACATTTATTCACAATATTGTTTGATGCTGATTTCTCGCACTTGATGTAAGTAATTTTCTCCAACAAAGTTGCAACAAATGGAGACTTTATAGATTCTGTTTCCAGCATACTGTAATTCTATTGTGCTATTTTAAAGAGGACATTTCAAATAAATAACTTTGCTTTGTATTACACACACAACATAAAAGACCAAGTAGTCCAGATGATTCTGTGAATGCCTGAAAGGTGTTGGCTTAATTCATACAGGAATTTCTTACATATAATAAAATGAGTAAGAGAGGCGAGATGGATAGAGATTGTCTTGAGTATTCAAGGTTGTTGTTTTTTTGGCTTTTGACCAAAGTGGTGTGTCCACTACTTAGGATCAAGGCTGCTTCTTCTTATCACTGTAGATCAACAACTTTTTAACAAGTTTGGCAGATTTTCCTTTTTTTCCCCCTTACACAAAATTCTTGTTGTTCATTTACATTCCACATGTATTCATGTGGAATGTAAATGAAGAGTTGTTTTAAATACAAATGATACCTTCTCACCGTAGGGAATGAGAGATGAATATTAATGTTTACCAGATTTATTCTCCAAATCCAAAAGCTGCTGCAGTTTTAGGAGGATCTGTGTTGTTCAGTGATATTTGTATCATGATGGTGATAACTAGCCTCATGTCACAGAAACCAGAAAAATGCATTTGGAGCTGAAACTATGCATCACAGAACAGAATCAATCTTCCTAATTAACTGCAAATTAGCAATCCCAAAATGAGTGGGATCAACCTGTCTTTACTAGCCAAGAATCATGTTAAGTATATAGCTTTCTCTAAGTGCCTCTAAATTACTTTTATGCCTATATAAAGTAACATTCTTTTAATCTAATGCTGCATTAGTGTCAGTAGGCTCAAAGTTATTGCCCTGTTTTAAATTTCAACTGATAGGTAGGCAGATAGAAAGATAAACAAATTAATAGGCAGATACTGAGATGGCTGGATACAGTATTTTTATACAGAGTTTAGAACAGCTTTCCATAAATTCCATGATACTAAATGATTATCATAATACTATTTTTAAAAAACCTCTATTTTTCAATAAGTGGATTTTCAAGACTTTAAAGCAGTAGCTGTTCACATTGGAGAAGTAACCCAAAATGCAGAGTACAAAATAGAAGTTATTGGTAATTATCTGAATTAATGTCATTAGTTTACATCCAATTGTATTGACAAGTACATTTTTAATTTAGAGAATATGTATCTTCCCTTTAAAAAAAAGTCAGGTTTGAAACACCGTCACTTGATGGAGCTAAAAGGAAGTCAAATAAATTAAACCATTTGTTTACTTTGCATTTAGAAACTAGGTAATATCTGTTGAATAGCAGTGTATATACCACCACATTCCAACAAGAAGACTTGCAAACCCAGACCCAAATTTTAGACACAGCATTTTTCTGCAGAAAACTATTATCTGCTGCTAAAGACAATTGTCCACGCACAATCTTTTCTGCATGTCAATTAGAAAACAAATACAATTCTGGTATGATGGAGATGTTGCTGAAGAATATAAAATCAGAACTAGGAATAAGGTTTCACTTATAGAATGAGAGTGGATTCTCTCTAAAAGAAAAGATTCACAATTTGGGAATACCATCCCTAGGCAGAATTGAGTTCACTATCATGTTTAGTGTCCCTGCTATAGCCTTACAACTTACCTGGCAATAATTCATATTAAAATGTCAATTGTTAAAAAATATTGTCCTTAGGGTGGCAATAGGTGCATAGTAATAATCTCATAATACTTATTCTAAAAGATCTACACTGATTGTCAATACTTTTATAGATTCAATTTATGTTATTGTTTTTAAAGTCCTACATGAATTAGAAATCTACTATGTGGGTTTCTATGTGGGATCAGTTATCTCCTAAATCTGTCTTGCCAGTTAGACTTGCAGAAGTAAGGGAACACTGTTCTTTCTTGATACACCTCTTCTCATCCAGTATTCAGGATTGATTGTCCTTGTCCATTCGGAATGAGGACTGAGTCTGATACTTTTTTTGCTGGATATACCCTCCTACATCCAGATTCGACGTGGCTATCTACCGGTCACAGTCAAGAAAAAACAGAGATTCTCCATTTTCTGTATGTAGTCAATAACATAGCAGCTGCCCAAAAAATACAGCAAAGAAAAGGAACCATCTGACCCTCTGCAGGATAATAATAATAATTAATAATTTATTATTATCTGGCTTCAACCGCAACAACACAAGAGCACGCAACAGATTCAAGCTTAATACGAACCGCTCCAAACTTGACTGTAAAAAATATGATTTCAACAATCGAGTTATCGAAGCATGGAACTCATTACCGGACTCAATTGTGTCAACCCCTAACCCCCAACATTTCTCCCTTAGACTCTCCATGATTGACCTCTCCAGGTTCCTAAGAGGCCAGTAAGGGACGTACATAAGTGCACTGGTGTCCCTTTCGTCCCCTGTCCAATTGTCTTTCCTTTCTCTCACTTATCATATATATTTTATTTCTTTCATATATCCTGTCCTCTAAGTTCACTTTACCCTTATATATATTAATACATGTCTATTTTTCTTCCTATGTATTTGTGTATTGGACAAATGAATAAATAAACAAATAAATAAAAATAAAATAAATATTGTATCTTCTTTTAAATATTTATTTATTAAATTTATGTATTTATATACACAATAATAAAATGTTTAGGAAAGTATGTTAGTAATAATTAGGATGCAGTATTGCAGGCAAACTCTGCCCACAACCTGGAGTTTGATGCTGACAAGCCTCAAGATTGACTCAGACTTCCATTCTTCTAAGGTTGGTAAAATGATCCAGATTTTTGGGAGCAATATATTGTTAACCACCCAGAAAGTACTGTAAATCTAGGTGCTCAGTGCTATAATATCAAGATGGGAAAATTAACATCCAAACTCGACTGACTCAAAAGGACAAACTGAAAAGGATCTGAGATTTAGACACACACTTACATATAGTTTGATTATTGCCTTGTCTGTTGAATCTAAGAAATCACTGGCATCCATAACAAGCAGAAGAGCACAAAAATGATGATATGTGCATGGTGACATTCATAGTTGTAGTATTTGCATCATTGCATAAAGTTTGTCACTCCTCCCACTTTACCTTTCATTGTTTGTTTTGGTAGTTAGTTAATGAATGTAAAATTTGAATTTCTGAAAAGATGAAATTTGTTGTAGTGGTAGTGTGAAATATGACAGGAAAAAAATCTCAGAAAAAGGCAATGGCAAACATTTTTATATTGTGTTCTGCCCAAATTGCATGGATAGTTCATGTATTCACTGGGAACCAATCTATTTTTTCTCTTATGTGAGTTAACAGAAACTTAAAACCAGGGGATAGTTGTTACAAAACATCATTTGGTAGCAAAGCAAATATTCTTTGCTGATTTTGCAAATAAATCACAAGATGTAGATTAATAACCCCATTTGTTTTTGTTTTTCGTTTGAAGCTACATATTGCTATCCACCAAAATGTGAAAAATGCATTAATTAGCATACTATTGTAAAAATTCATATTTGGAAACATCAATATAATTCAACTTTTTGAAAAAGGTAAAATGTATTAGGACAGAAATCTACTGTGTGTAAAATAGTTATAGTTCCAATTTCAAACAAAATTGCATGAGTTTTATTTACTGTTGTTTACTCTGTTATTTATGTACTTAGTTATTTACTAATTCAATTATAAACCCTAAAAACTTGCATTGTGAAAACTTCTGCTACTCTGTTCCTGTGATAATATATATTCAATAAGTATAATAAATTTGGCTCAACAAATTACTTGGAAGATCTCTAAGGTTACATTAAACCGAATAAGCATTAACATCAGTAATAGCAAAGCTGTGTGTCTGTTCATTGTAAGAGAAGTTAAAAATTCAGATAACTTTCATTCAGCCTTCTCTGGAAAGAGATACCTAGTTTTCTCCCTGTTTTCCTTTAGATGTATCCCAGAGACTTTTTTTCACTTTAATGTATTGTAAAATTATTTACTTGGGTGCATTCAACAATGTTTGAGCATTTACAGCTATTAATTGTTTTATATCACTCTTATTAACTATTTTATATCACTCTTATTTTACAGTTAATTGTATGACAATTATTTTAAACATTCGTACTAATGTTATCAAGTTCTTTCATTGTCTTGCTTCATTACCATCTATGCACGTACAGGTTCCATAGCTCTATGTGATTGATCATTTTGGTTCAAATTCATTTTATTGGGGGGGGGGGGGAAATGCTAATATTTGATTTGTGCCAGCACAATCAATTTGTACCAAAAGTCTGGAAACATGCCAAGATTTCTTTCCCTGCAAAATCACTTTAACATTATTTTGCCAGACTCTTTCTTTCCTTGCTTATTCTTGCATTTACCACTATCTTGTGCAATTGTTCTAGTTGTGTGTCCTGTCTCCCACTTACTCCCATAACTGTAATATCTACTAGTTACTAACCCCACCCAACATCTTGTTCAATTCAAACAATGCTAATAACATTCTTATTGCTGTGATGCATTTTACCCCTTTGTCACCCATTATAATAATGCATATTAAAAATCCAATTGAAGAAAATATGGGAGAAAATGCTTTCAGTGCACACAGAACCTAAGACAAGGAAGAAAATATGCCTGAGTGATGCAGTAATTAAGAATAAGTATTCTTATATGACAAATGTGCTTATAAAATATAAATATATTTACAAAATTTGACACCATATATCTTACAATCACTTGTTTTCCAAGATCCAGTTTCTTCCTTTATGTAGTTTTAAGGAAACTACAGCATGGACTGAGGAAAGTTTAAATATTCCTCGCCTTATTTTTTTTCATTGATTCATTTTAAATCTGCCTTTTTACTGACTTGTAAAGTGACAAAGCCATGGTAAATATGGTAATGATGGTTTTAGTCATATTCTCTAAATTTGTTCTAGATGGTTTTTCCTTAAAGACAATCCAAGAGCTACAGCTGACACAAAATGCTTCTGTCTTATTGGTAATTGATACCGGTTGGTTTATGAAAATGACAGTTGTATTATGGGAGCTGCACTGACTCAAACACTGGTTGTTACCTATAAAATACTTCGTCTTAGATGTTTGTTATTTTGGGGCCTATCTGCTACAAAGGGAAACCCCTCTCCTGCAGCATATCCCAACTGAAAGAAAAAGCCATGGGTAACCATCCTCTGGGATATTAGTGTACTTGGAATTTTATCAGCGGTCAGTATAGCCCCATCATGGGAATGGAATTTGAAAACCTATAAAAGTAGGCTCATCTAAAAGTCCTGGTACGGAGAGCCCCAATTAGAGAGACGTAAGTGATGAGATTTTAACTGTAACATAGTATCCTCTTACAATCTAGCATAAGCATGAAAAAAAATAGAAAATGTAAACATAGAATTTTGTGAATAGGTAGCATGCCACTGACTGACAGAGATAAATGGCAAAGATATAAAGACCTGAAAAATAGTCTACTCTATTTTTTTAAGAATGTTATAAGCCAGCAATGATGCTCTGCACAGAAAAAAATTATAAGGCTGAAGGTTTGTTCTCCAAGCTTGTGGTTTGGTTTCCAAATGTTTTGTTACCAGGCTATGTAACATCTTCAGTGGAGTTTAGAGGATGTCAGTGTTCTTCTGTTTATATGCTTGAGCTGGCTAGGTATATAAACAATCAGGTATTTCAGCTGGGGTTTAGAAAGTAGTGCTTTATTTAATGCTTAATAATTTTCCAAAACTTTTGTTCCATGACTCATTGTAGTCCAGGGACAAGTCGGAAGCAATAAATACAAAGAACAAAAATTTGTTTGACATTGTGTTTCCTTCATAGTTATTATACCCTAGCTTTGTGAGGATTTAATACTTTGGGAAAGAGAAGCACAATAAAAATTTGAAAGCAGAAGCAATAGATAAAAGTCTCTTCACAACACCCATGTAAACTTATGTTTGCTTTAGACATATTTTTTTAATTTCTCACATATATAATTAAAAGAATTAGCCTTCAAACCAAAATTTTCCCAGGAAATTTGAGAGCGGCACAAAGGCTCGGACAGTTTTCTGCCATTCCCCCTTTAATTATGGCAATCTCGGGCCTTTGTGGGCTGCCAGAGGAGCCTTTCGGTGGCGCTTAAGGAGGCTTTGGCAGTCTAGAGTGAATTAAGTATTTTCCTTTCTCTGGGTGCTTGGAGAGGGAATAAACCTCTGCCAGTGCCCAGAGAAAAGAAACACTCCTTCGCTCTGGGCAGCCCCAGAGTGAATGGAGAGTTTTCCTTTCTCTGGGTGCTGCCCCAGAGTCCCTCTTTTTTTTTAAGCCTTAAAGTTTTGGATTTTTTTTATTCCTCTCACCTCACCTTCTTCCTTCAGCAGCAACTGTCCTCCTCTTCTTCCTCCTCCTCCCACCCAAATTCCGAGCTTTTATTTCTTTCTAATGGGTTTGCACATATTATTTGCTTTTACATTGATTCCTATGGGAAAAATTGCTTCTACTTAAGAATATTTCTACTTAAGAACCTGGTCACGGAACGAATTAAGTTCTTAAGTAGAGATACAACTGTATTTCTAAAATGTTATACAAAAATACTGTAGAAATACTATAAATCATGTACTATGATGTAACTATCAAAATGTTGTAGGGTGAGTAATATCTTATTTCACAACCCTAGACTTCTGGTTTGAAGAGAAATTCTGAGATTGGATCCTAGTTTAAAATGACCAGGCATCCCCCTTTCCACAGGACAGTCATGCTTTTTTGCAATTTGTCCCGCGTCCTGGGGCATTTTTAAAAAGTCCCAATTTTTTGAAACAAGCCACCGGGAAGCTGCGGAGAAGGAAGCTCAGCTTCCGGTCTTGCAACTTTTTGCTCTTTGCCCCCTCAGCCTCCCACAGCCATCGAGTAACACATCCAGCACCCCATCCCATCTTTCTCCCCCCTCTTTTATTTTTCTTTCTTTTTATTTGCTTGCTTCCCCCTTCTTCCTCTTCCACTCTTGCTCACTCCTCACCCCCGGCTTCACACATTTCTGTGGCCACCGCCGCGGGGCTGAACCATCCAGGCAGGAGGGCTCGCTGGCATGACAGCAAAGGCAGGGGAAGGAAAGGGAAAAGCAGCCGAGGCATTCACCCCTCTCCTCCTCCAACAGCCCATCCGCTGTGCTTGGAGGCAGGCGGGCGGAGTGGCATTTACGCCGGATGAAAAAGCCTATCTGCTCCTTCCCAGCAGCAGCTGGCCCAGCAAAGATAGGTGGTTCCGGCCCGGCTTGGCGTTCACCCCAGTGCCGCCAATTGAGTGACTGAGCGTGCTCTGCTTCTGCCTCTGGGTTGGCGTTGCCGCGGAAATAGGTGAGAGAGGCAACGTAGGAACCCACCACTGATGGAGAGAGAGAGAGAGAAGAAAGGAAGAGAAAGAGAGACAGCAAGAGAGAGAGAGAAAGCAAAAGAAAGAGAGAAAGAGAGAGAGAAGGAGGGAGAGAGAAGAAAGGAAGAGAGAGAAAGAGATAGCAAGAGAGAGAGAAAGAGAAAGAGAGAGAGGGAGGGAGAGAGAAGAAAGGAAGAGAGAGAAAGATATAGCAAGAGAGAGAGAAAGAGAAAGAGAGAGAAGGAGGGAGAGAGAAGAAAGGAAGAGAGAGAAAGAGATAGCAAGAGAGAGAGAGAGAGTGCAAGAGACAGAGAGAGATCAAAAGACAGAGAGAGAGAAAGAGAGAGAGCCCAGTAAGCCAATTGAGTGTGCTCTGCTTCTGCCTCTGGGTCAGCGTTGCCTCAGAAGCAAGTGAGAGAGGCAACGCAGGAGCCTGCCACCAACAGGGAGAGAGAAAGAGAAAGAGCGAGAGAAAGAGCAAGCAAGAGTGAAGAGAGAGAGAGAAAGAGAGAGAAGGCGAGAGAGAAAAAGAAAGCAAGAGAGAGAGAGAGAAGGAGAAAGGGAGAGGGAGGAAGAGAGAGAGAAAAAGAGAGAGGAAGGAAGAGAGAGAGAGAGAGAGAGAGAGAGAGAGAGAGAGAGAGATAATTTTTTTTGGCTAAACTCCCCTCCCTCCGCTCAATGGTGTACCTCTTTTCCAGTTTTAAAATCTGGTCACTTTATCCTAGTTCCACATTAGTAATACAAGAGCCAAAAGTTGCAAACAGGAAATCCCAAATTCAAATTAGAAACATAGAAACATAGAAGACTGACGGCAGAAAAAGACCTCATGGTCCATCTAGTCTGCCCTTATACTATTTCCTGTATTTTATCTTACAATGGATATATGTTTATCCCAGGCATGTTTAAATTCAGTTCCTGTGGATTTACCAACCATTATCTGCTGAACTTCCTGCAAGATCTTAGGTATATCAGCTGTAGCACTTTTAGCTATATCTAACTTGTGAGATTATTGTAAACATTACCAAAATATTGTAAGATAAAACAAGCTTTGAAAACCTAGCTTATATATGGTTGTTAATTAATATGTTTTTGCTTTGAAAGAAAGGAAGTAATTAATGGTGGTAACTGGAGATTCCCAATTGAGTCTTTGGACCCTGGTGAGAGGAACCAAAAGCAGAAATATTTTGTCCTAAGAGAAGTGTGCTTTCTCTGGAGGCTGACATTGAGAATGTGATGAAAGGTCTTTTAAGATTTGTTAAATCCACTGAAAAATATTTTTCTCTTCATCCCCATAGGAAGTAATCATACAACCAGGTACAACATTAGACATCCTAAGGGACTATGAAGAGCTGGGCAGAAGAACGACAGAGATGAGTGTTCAAGTAATACTTTCTTCATTTCTTTCTAGGGAAATAGCCCAGGAAGAATATAGTAAACAAATGACTATTTATTTATCTATCAAAGTTGTTACCTGCCACAATCCCACAGGACTTCTGGCATTTCACAATACAGGTAGTTCTTGAGCTACGAATGTAATGGAGCCTTTGTAACCCAAGGATTCATGGGAGTGAATCTCATACGTTGAACACAATAACTCCCTGCTTTTGCCCATGAATTTGCTAATCAAATGAGCAGCCCATTAAGTGCACATGAGTTATTTCAAGGTAGGGAAGGCCATGAGGAACCTAGTGATGGAACAAGTGTGCTTAAGAGCACCCAAGGCCTCCCCGACCTAATTAAAGATTATTACACCACAATGCTCCCCACAATTGCTTCCCTCCCAACTTGCCGTGCCCGGCCACTTACCGTGTGACGTTCTAGCAAACTCTCTCCTCTCCAGCCTCCTATGTCTCTTTGCAGCTCCATTGTGGTGTGCACAGTCCTCACCCAGCACTTTGCCAGCCAAAACAGAGCTCCAGAGGAGCAGGTCCGAACCTCTGTTTTGGATGGCAAAGTGCTGGGCGAGGCCTGCACAAGCGCAAAAAACAATGGTTGTAGGCCCAGCCCTCTGAAGCTCCATTTTGACTGGCAAAGAGTGGAGCGGAGGGGAATAAGCAGGACAAATGTTACATATCCTCTGTGGTTGTCCGTAAGGGCAAACAACTATTGTGCTGCAACATTGATATTTTTTTGGACTTGTTCATAAACACCAGGGGATGCTTGTCACATAACCTTGAATGTTCTCTAAGGGATTGCTCATAACACAGGGATTACTTGTAATGCAAAACATCTACTTAGGGCTTAAATTCATTGCCAAGGAAATAACTTGAGAAAACGTCTCAGATAAACCACTCCCTAATTTACATGAAGATAAAGTAAGAGAAGAGGAAAGCACAGATTTGAAAGGTTCTGATAGTATGTTGTTCCTTAGTTTGATCAACCCTAAAGGGCTGATAGCCCTGGAACCCAACTGGCAATCAGTGCAGGGCCCTCAACACATACACAAAGGGTTTCTATCAGGTTACTGCACTTTGAACCAGCTGTAGAATTTATGTGGTTTTTAAACGCATCATAGAATTGTGTGGTGTAATAATCTAAACAGGCGATGAAAAGTACAAGACTTATTGTCCTCAAGTTTCCAAACCCGAAAGAGTTGTAACTGGTGAACCAGCCAAAGCCTCACATTTTCTTCCCCTGCTCCAACAAGAGCTGTCCATCATGAAAAGATTAAAACCACTATAGAATGGTGCTTCTAATCCTAACCCTTACAGATGATCTAATTAATGGATACCATGCTTAATAATATTAAATTTACTGAGGTACAACAAAGGCCAAACAGATGAATAAACCCAATGCATGTCCCAAAGAAGATTATCTGCTAGCATTATTAGTATTTATATTCTGTAGATGCCTGTGCTTGAACCCCGAATGATGAAATTTATGTAATCTATTTTAAAATTTCCTGTAGTTTATTCCCTGAGACCAGTCCAGAGGTAGATATGCAACACTTTCCTTGAGAGTTTTTGACAACACTCCATCCTACACTAAGGTTTTAAAATAATTAGGTTTTGAGTCAGGAGAAGCATGGATGGCTATGGACATCTTAGAAAACATTATATGTAAAGTGATGTTCCAGTTAGCACTCAAGACCTTGACTTCACAAGCAAAAAGTTGCGTAATTGGTCAGAATAGCCAAACATGAGTCTTTGTTAGTCTTCATTACAAAAGGGGATTTAAAACTCTAAAGATGACTGGTACATGATAACTTACCTACCCACTAAGAAGGTTTGCTTGTCTTATTGTCATAAAATAGGTCCAAACATGGGCACACACAAGAGCTCAGTCAAATTCATTTTTTGTTTTGCAGTCATTGCTCAGCATTATTTTTGTACCTTCATCTTCCTGAGGCCTCAGTAAACTAAGGTGCCACTTGGGAATGGCTAACAGAGAAAAGCCACTAAGGGGCGATTTTCTCAATTGCATGGGACTTATAATAATGCCAGATTCAGCTGTCAGATTAGGACATTCCCCAGCAACTCTGAAGATCTATAAAGTGCCCGGGATGAACAATCTGACTAGGAATAGGACCCTATGGAAATCCCAAGTGGTAGAGTCAATCATATCTGAAACAGAAAGCAGTGTAACTAGGACAAAGAATTATGGCAATATCAGCCATATCCAGGTCACATGACAACTGGTCTAAAATAAGAACAAGGTCTAATTTGTCTGCTTACATAGGACAATGATTACCAGGGATTACTGACTGTGATTACTGACAAGCTTTTAACAACACGTACCAAATCTGCATCTTTCTTTACCACCAGATTGTGAATGAACTCTATCTTATTACAGATAGATCTAGTATTTTACAAATTGTGCTTTAAAGCCATGTTCTTTGATAATCCAAATCTCTAGGCTAAGGGTAGGCAAAATTGGCTCTTCTATGACATGCAAACTTCAACTCCCAGAATTCCTGAGCTAGCGTGATTGGGTCAGGGATTCTGGGAGTTGAAGTCTATAAGTCATAGAAGAGCCAACTTTGCCTATCCTGTTCTAGGTGAAAAGATGTGACTATAGAGTATAAGAGTCCATAATGGGTGAAAAGTATCAGAATTTCTTGGTGAATCACAAGTTGAGCATCAACCAACCATGCAATGTGATTGCATAAAAGCAAATAAAAATTTAGGATGCATCAAGAGGAATAGATCAAGAAAAGTCACTATTTCTCTCTATTCCATTTTGTTGAGACAGGACCTAAAGTATTACATACATTTTTGGAAACCATATTTTAGGAAGCGCATTAATCAAGTGGTGTAAGTTTAGAACAAAGTAATCAAAATGAAATGAGGCCTAAAATCAAAGGAAATCACAAATAATGACAACACAAGGAAGAGGCATATACTGGTTTTAAACTAGGAAAAATTTCCTAACACTAGGATCTATTCAACAATAAAAGACTGGGTTGCGAAGGAGACAGGAAGGGAGAATCTCCTTTCCAGAAAGTATTTACATAGAAGTTAGAAGTAACTTAACAGGAATGCTGTGGTAGTAGATTCCTGCAGTGAGAAAGGGATCAACTGCATGGTCTCCAGGGTTCATTTTAATTATTATATTTTATGATTTTAATTAAAATAAATCCTAAACTGTTGTCATTCTTTATCAGGTTGCTTTTTAAAAACTACCTAAGATTTCCTGGTGAGGGTCCTATTCAAATACTAATCAAATAGTTATGTTTGAAATTAGGTAAAGTTGGGTAATTGCTGCCACCTGCTGCGACAATTATTGAAGCTTCAAAAATGATATATTTCTGACAATGTGGCCAAGATAACATAGTGTGTCAAGTACTTCCTGTTACTTACTGGCTTAACCAGCCATCCTCTGACCTCTTATAACTCAGCCAGTATGTTTCAACCTCCTACACTAACTCAACTATATTTTCATTTGTATATTCTTACATTAATTGCAATGTTTTACTTTCAGAAATTTATTTATTTATTTATTGGATTTGTATGCCACCCCTCTCCAAGTATGACAGCTTTTGTGGATTAAATTAGTTGAAACGGATCTAAAGAAGCTTAAAGCTGAAAGACTGGACGATGGGCTGATATTATAAAGGCAAAGGGAAAAAGATGGTTGAAAAGTTGCATATTCCCAAACAATCTATTACACTCTACTTCATCTTAGTATTCATGTAATAACAACCACCAGTCAATTGTGACTTCTAAAATGTGTGATATTATGTAAAATTATGAAACCAGACCCTATTTCTAAGGATACCATTTTACTCAGACTATAGTAATTTAATAATTAATTTAACTGCTCAGCATCTCATGCGATCTCAAATAAATTAATATTATTTTGACTCAGAGAAAATGATCTACAGTCACACCAAAAACCTAGTAAATGCAGTTGAGGTTAAATCATACATGGTCTATATATTGCCTTATAGTACTTAAACAGAACGTGCCCCTGTGCCTTTTCTTTAGTGCATTGCCTCATGTCTACATATTACCCTTCCAAGAAGTTCCCTGTAGACACTCCTTTATAACTCAGATATCAGATGGTGCTTAGAGAATGAAGAGCCATCAGTCTTCATGGCTGCCCGGAGTCAAAGCACATCACCTTTGTGACTTATTGTGGAATCAAAGGCTTATAAAACGAGTGCCCTGAGGTCACTCCCAAGCCACATCTTATGCACAGCAGTACTCAAGAGTGCCGCTAAGCCACAAAGATGGTTAAGTGTCAGCTTTTAGCTTTCTGAGCAGGGAATTTTGTTGTCTGAATAGAATATCACATTTTTAGGCACACATAGGGGAAGGGATGAAAAGCAAATCAGTGCTTCCACCTCAAATAGCAAATATGTTAAACTAATCAGTCATAGGGGAGGCCAGATGTCTTTTTGACATCTTTAGTTCTCTCTCCCTCTCTCTCCCTCTTGCTTAAATACTAAGTCTCTTAATTAGAAAAACTGTATTTTTAATATACAGATATCCTATTCACTCTGTCTGTTTTAATTTATCTATAAATAAAGACAGGCAAATTCCATTAATATTTCTCAGCTAGTATAACTTCATATGTAACAAAAAGGCCAAAATGCTGTAATTAAGTGAATGTCTCTATTTCTTTTATGGCAAACTGATAGGATACTTTATTATGAATGTAATAATAATGGTTACAGGGAACGAAGAAGAATCTCACTGAATTCCACAGAATTTAGCTGACTAAAAGTAACACTTCTAACATGCCAGGAAATAATGAAAACAGTACAGTACACCAGTAAAAGTTGCAGCATTTTGGATTACACTTTTTGTCAAAAGATTGTCCCACAAATCATCTCTGATTCTTATTTAATATCCAAAGCTAGTTATTCATTGATTTCCTAACAAAATGTTATTTACATAATAATATAAATTTATATTAGTTTGTTATTCCATAAACAGTGGCATCCCCGTTAATGCTAAAACGACCAGCAACTTTTAAGAGTTTTATATATATTTCTTTTTGCAATACAGATAAACCGTACAGAATGCATTTCTAATCCTTTATTAGTCAAGAATAAAGAAAATTAAGAAAACCAATATACTCTTACTCTTACTCTTAGATATTGATGGTATTTGAAATAAATGATCAAAGCTATACACTGAACATGACTATTACGTGCATAAATGCACCAGCGTGACTATCGCCCCCTGTCCTAATGTTTCTCTCTTAATAGTATCATGTATATAAACATTGTTATATCTTTGTGTGCTACAAATACGTACTTGAAAAAAAAAAAGAAAATATATTATTTTTCTAAAATGAACACATACATAATTTTGGGAAAAAAAGAATAAGCTACTTTTTTTTTTTTTACAAAACAAAGAATAAACTACAGTGATCCTTCATTTTACACAGGGGATGCATTCCAAAACCACCCGTGAAAAATGCATTTCCGTGAAGTAGAGGAAAGATATTTTTTTATGTATTTAACGAGTATTTGGACTTTTAAAACCCACCCTTTGCATTAAACAGTCATTCTATAATATTTCTCAGCTGGAACTACAGGTAATATCCTACCAGTTTCTTTAATAGAGTACAGTAGTACTGTAGAAGAATTTTATGAATTTTTAATGGATTAAAAATATTTAATGGATTTAACCCCCTTTGAAAACCGGTGAAGTAGCGAATCCGCAAAAGATGAACCGCAAAGTAGCGAGGGATTACTGTACTGTAAATATTTGTAGTATGCCATTTTCAATTTCTCACATTTAAAATTTTATTTATAAATAATTTATAAATGCAGGCAATTTTAAAATATCTCCACTATTTCACAAAAGGGCAAAAATTAAAGCAATTCAAAATCCAAAAGGATTTTTAAAAACTATCAAGTGGTGGACTTAATGTAACCATGGTGTAGCCAAACAAATTCCATCTGTATCTGAGACTAATATTCATCTTCTGCTGATTGAAAATTAAGCAAGACCTCTGAAAATTAATCACATTTGATAGAAGGTGGCTGCTTGCTAGCTATTTTTGTTTGTTTTACACATCTCACAACTGTGACTTTGGGTGGCTCACAACAAAGAATATAAACAGTAAAACAAATCAACACAATAGCATGCGGCACATCTTAAAACTTAAATTCATAAAACATAATCACAGTCAGCTAGTGAATATAAATCATGCATCTATTTGTTACAGCCATTGCCAAGAGTCACTACTACTGCCAGATCCTCAGGCATGATGGCCTAGCCCAGTCTTCAAGCCCTCCCAAATGTCAGAAGGTTAGGTGCCAATTTAATTTTTATAGAATTTATTGTCTAAAAGGTAGGTGTAATGGCAGAAAATATTATTCCCTGGGTCCCATTATATGGCATATGATTATAAGCCATCCAGAGTTATTTTGTGATAAGATGGGTGGCCAATAAATTTTATAAATAAATTATAAATAATTCCTTAATAGGCAGGACCTACATATATAACATACCTCTCTTGACCTGATGGGACCTGATAGGATGGACAAATATAACTGGGGAGACACAGTCTTTTATTTACCCTTGTCCCAAGTCATGTTGGACATTATAGATCATTACTGTTACCTTGATTTGTACCCTGAAGCACTGATAGCCAATATGGAAGAGAGATGTAATGTACTCTGTTCAAGGAGTTAACATGCCACTGCATTTTGTATCCACTAAGACTTCCTAATGCTCTTCAAGAACAGCTTCACATAGTGTTCTATAGTAATTCATTTTGGAGGTAACTTGGTCATGAGTGACGGTAAGTAGAGCCTCTTGGCTCAGCAAGTCCTCTAGACAACTTCTCCCTCAATTCCTCCATCAACCAGGGGTCATGATAGTGGAAATGGTTGCATGAGTCTGAATGGGTCCAAGGCCAGATGGCAATTAAAGCCTCTGCTGGACTGCGAGGAAGTCCATCAAGTTTACTCTGAATACTAATATTAATCAATAACGTTAAATAATTCATGTGTATTATCTTTGTGGAATTTCTTAAGCGTAATTAAGGGAAATATAATTTTAATCTTTCATCTTCAAAGAACACGATGTGCTAAACTGAAAACAACTCACCTTAAGACACTAGTTACGTCAAAGCACAAACAAGGCTTGTAAGAATAACTTACTATTTTTAAACCAGTTTTTCAAGCTATTTATATAAGATATAATTGTAGATACCTCAGCAATTGCAAGACAGCACAACCTTTCCCAACCTGTTATCTTTCATATATGCTGCACTATAACACTATTAATTTCTAAATGATAAGACAGAAAGCTGTTAGAATTGCATTTTAATATATTTGAAAGGAGCAAGGTCTAGGAGACTAGAAGACCTCCAAGGTCCCCTCTGTTACTCTATTCTATTCTATTCAAACTTTATTGCTTTTTTAAATGTTTGTTTCAAGAAAGTTTGCTATTCAAAAGGTCAGTGTGTACTTAACTTAGAGAAATGATATCAGAAGATAAGGTAAGTTTGGAAAAACATGGCTAATTAAATATTGGGAATGTGGGTGTGGGGGCAGGCGGTGCACATATATATTATAAATCCAATACTAGAAAATAAGGCAACCTTCTTATAAGGTTGGGACAAACCAGCAAGCCAGAGTTGCAAATAGCAGTAGAATGTGAAACATTGTCAAAGTTCTGAAAAATGAAACAATGAAACAGCAAATGGAAGTCTAAGCCAATAAAAAACTCTCCCTACTGTAGCTATCATTCAGTGAAGTTTTACATACTTTTAGAAACCTTTGTGACTTTCCTCCTCAAAATGTCTTTACATTCAATATCAAAAATACACAATAATATATTTACAAAGAGGTGCAAATATGTCCTGCTTGTTAGAGTGGGTGTACGTAAATACAGACCATTTTGGCCAATTTTTTAATAACAAAAACTTCACTACTTGGTATTTATGCCAAAATAGCAGGAAAAGTTTAGGTAATAAATAACATTACACAGCAAAATTACAATGTTTTTTCATACCTTGGTAAATGGCTTTACAATTATGGTATGAGGATATTTTGTAATCTATCCCCAAAAATCTCTTGGATCTATAGGATCTCTTGGATCCCTCTACAATCACTGGATGAAACCCTCAGCTGTTCTTTGGATGAAGAATAAAGGTCAGCATTAAAATTGGGGGGGCGGGGTGGGAGAGCTTCTTCTGACATGGAGACGCCAGAAAAAAAATCGCCAAAAATCAGTGGGTTCATACCGATGCGCCTCTCTGGACCACATCAGTATGAATTCACCACTGCCTACCAGGCTTCAGAAAGGCCTGTGCGCATATGCAGGGGAGGGGCAGCATGGGGGTTCACATGCATTGGGGGGGGGAGAAGGAAGGGATGTGGGCACATGCACACATGCTAGCACACCCACACCCCCTTTTGGCACACAAACCAAAAAAGGTTCGCCATCACTGGTCTAAGACATAAATGTTGATCTCTTTGGCTTGGAAAATACCATGCTGTTTTATCTACTTTTCGAAAAGAGCAGAAATATTAACTAGTTTCCTAGTTTTTTTAAGGGCACAGCCATGCCAGAAAGGGGGAACAAAATCCAGTTGAATCAAAATATTGCTACCAATTTCTCAACAATTTTGCATGAATTTGCTTTTAGGAGCAGCATGTATAACCCCAATATTCAGTTCTAGAAGACAAATGAAATAGTAAAATGATGTAAATATAATTAGCCACCTTCTCTTGTAATTTCAATTATCCAACTAGATAATTTTTCCTGAAATCAATACTGTACTATCATTTAAACTATAGTTTATAGCACAAATAAGTCGTAAATTTCACTGTTGTTCAAATATATTTTGGTTATTTCAGTCATGTATTCTGCTGTATGGTTTTCATATATTGTTAATTGTTCTTAAATAACTATTGTTTTATGTTTTAACTTTTTAAAAAATTGTGTGCAGTCCAGTCATATATTTGAGATAGCAAATATATCTGCTGAAACAAACAGACAAACAAGCCTAGATGTTTAAACAATAATAATATAAAAAATTATAATATAAAACTGAAACTGAATAAAAGGAAATAAGGTAAATCTATGCAATTGTTGCAATAAAATGAATGCATTTATCAACATATGGCAATATCTAAACAGTTTGAAATGTAGACACAACAGCAAATACAGAAAATAATGTATCCAAGATTTATTCAATATATCCAAGAGCTAAATATATAGAATAGAATTCAAATGTGAATTAGATTTGGTCACAGACACAGTCTGGGAATATTTGGTTCAGATTTTCATCTCCCTGGGACAAAAAGGACATGTCTAAACAATCTGCTCTGATACTCAACCTCAATGAAATTCAATCCAAACTGGTTTTTCTGGAATTTCAAGGTTCTTCACTAGCAGCAGCATAGCACGCACAGCATTTTTTATTTCTTACACTTAAAAATTAATATATATTCTGTCATCCTTCTATTATAGGAATTCAAAGAAGATTAACAGTAATATTTCATTTGTTTTAACTGATACAGTAGATTCCTACTGCTTCCTTTTTGTAGTTTTTCTTCTTGTTTGTACAGCAAACCATAAGAAGAAAGACTACAAAAAGAAAGCAGTAGGAATGCTTTCTTTTTGCCTTACTATTTATTTTTAAAAAAATTTAAACTTGAATGTGAATGATGGCATAATAAAAATTATAAACAAAGTTGCATCACACTTGGCAAAACCTTGAGGCACCTTCAGACATCAGGGGTACAGGAATTACCTTAAAAGATGGCAAAATCTTGAGGCAATTTAAAAAATATATTTTAGAATAATTTCATTGGTTACACTAAACCTTACCAAAAACATTTTCACCCATATACAAAGTTGGTTTGGCATAAATAATACAATCTCAACTCATTTTTGTGACCTTCCAGGACCTTCTAGTCAAAAATGTTAGACTAGACAGACTTTTAGTATCTTCTTATTTTCTTGTGCTATCACTCTACAAAATTTCAAGTATTCATTTTTTAAAAAATGATTAAATAAAGCTTAATAAGTCCAGAATTCATTATAGGTTACTACATGACAAAACCTGTTAAAGGAAATGGCAACTATTATATTTAATATAGTTAGCAATGACATCTAATGTTACTTGAGCAGACTTCTGCTTAGGCAATGGAATTTTCCCTTTCATTTCCCCTTCAAAAAGTGCTTTGGAAGATCATCCAAACATATGGATTTCATTTGGGAGAAAACAGAGGGCTGCAGGAAGAACAGAATCTATTCTGCTGATGGATGTTATTCTTTTGGTGGAAAGACCCTATTGGATGTTTCCTTCTATCACATTATTGATGGGGAACTCTATTAATTTAATTAGATATGAAATAAAGATTATGCACAATACTTTTCATCATTTCCAAATATGAAGCAAAAGACAAACATTATGGCAAGAGCCTACAAAAAGTATTTATCCAGAGTAATTCCATATGTTCTGTTAAACTGTCCTGGAGATGACGGTTTATGTAGGCTGAAGATTTTAACTGTGTTCTCTAACCATAAAGTTTTGATTGAAAGCTGACACATCTGCCCTTTTGATTGATCCAACTGAGTTTAATATTTTTCATTTGAAAATGAATGCCTGATGAGTCTTGTGTTGGCAAATCAACATTTAAAAAGAGACTGAATGGACAACTTACAACATTTGTTTTATAGAGTGTGAGAATGCTTTTTTTCCTAGACATCAGTATGCAACATTTGTAGTCTTGCACAACTTTACTTAGCTCCTTTATCTCAATTCCCTGGCAGATTTAGCATTTATTGGAAATTCACTTTACAGAAGTCTTGTTGCAATCAAGAACTTTGTACTATACTTGTATCATGTGTTTTATTAGAACCATGTGTTAACTGAATTTTGTCCAATTTTCTTTCTATGCTAAATTTTATTTCAAAGAAAACCTTTGGCTTACCTAAGTCTGCCAGATGTCCATTATTTTAAAGGTATCCGTTATTTTAAAAGACTGTCCTTTATCCAGAATATAGCACTGTGCAAATTATGATAGGTGCCTCTTTTTTTAAAGCTTTTCTCACACTCTATAAAACAAATGTTGTAAGTTGTCCATTCAGTCTCTTTTTAAATGTTGATTTGCCAACACAAGACTCATTTTGAATAAGAGGAAGGGACAATTCTAGTAAAAATCCCAGATAAGAAAGTCCTGCTATATGTAATCAATTAAATGCTATAGGGTGACACGATCATGTAAATCCAAGAATCAGAGAAAGCATCAGAGCGTATACATATGTGATTTTGTATAAAGTTACAACCAAGATGGTTTGAAAAAATGCAAAATTCAAATAAACCCTATGAATCTTCATGCTGGATTATAGTTAAATTGATTAAATTGATTAAAAATTAATATATAAATGGTTATATTACAGTTTCTCTGACTTCAAAGAAGCTATAGGATTTTCATGAAATGTATTCATGAATTACACTAACTTGTAATTGCACTAACCCAAAGCTTATAGTAATGCTATGCAGAAACTCTATTTCAAACTGTTTTTACATATTCAAGTAACACATTTGAAAGACCTCGGTGTAATTGAACGTAAGAATTTGTATTACATTCCTGATGATAGATCCCTACACCCTCCTTTTTATTTACTTTTAAAGCTGATTATTGTCAAATTAGTTGCACAGAATCAGAATATATAAACAATTGTAGGAAAATAACGTCTAATAAAGGTCATTGTTTATGGCAAGGGTGAATTGGCATAACAAGGAAATAGAAACAGTCATCTCCTTCCTATGGATAGAATTGCTCTTCAGTTCATGGAATAAAACTCATTTAAAAATTGCCGTACAGGAGAGAAGGGGCATTGGTCTTACCTGATATGCCTCTTCTTGTAAGGTGGAGTTAACCTCCAAGAATGGGATGAAACCTTGCTGGGGCAAGGACTGCAGGCCATAAGCCTTTGCAATTATGCTATGCAGCCAGCACCCCACGATGGAGGAGGAAGCCTTTTGTCCCAAGGAAATGGGTTAAAAGGAGAAAAAAAGTTATTCTGATCTGCGCAGGGTAGAAGTGCGCTTGAGGTGTATCCTCAGGGTCCTCCTAACATCAAGCTTGTGCCACTGTCTCTCTGAAGAGTGTGAAGGATAGGGACAAAAATTGGGCAGAACTAATTCCTGGGCTCTGTGAAAATAAGTTCAGAAAGAAATATACAAAGATCCCCCCCTAACAGACAAGGTGGCAAGCTCAGAGATCCTCCAAGCAGAGGTGATCGTCATTATGAATGCTAGGTTACAGCTCAGGTGGCGAAGTAAAGTGGTCCTCAAGGACTCATAGGGGACATCTGTTAGCAACCGGATAACTTTTGAGAGGTCCCATGGTGGGTACCGATTGATGACAGGAGGACACAGGTTTACAACCTCTTTCAAGAATCTGCACAACAGGTTGAGTTAAGGAGTCCGGAGAATCTCAGGACAAAACAGGAGAGTGCCATATCGAAGCGTGTTGGGGAAAAAATCCTTGTTAAGGCGATGCTGCAGAAATTCAATGATGTTGGTGATGGATTGATCAGTAGGGGAATATCCCACCTGTGAGCACCAGGAGCAAAAAATGGCTCCTGGTGCTCACAGGTGTTTCCTGTTTCCTTTCCAAGTGGCCAAATAAATTATTTCTGTGGATGGCCTCTTGGAGGCTGGCATATTGTGGTGCCTTAGAGCACTCCACTCAAGTGCTATATTAAACAACTATCGTCCTATCTCCAAACTTCCCTTTCTAGGGAAGGTTGCTGAGAAGGTGGTGGCCCTATTTGGAGAGGGAGTTTCTTCTCACAGTCACTCATGCCCTCATCATCTCTAGGCTCAATTACTGCAATGTGTTTTACATGGGGCTACCTTTAAAGAATGTTCAGAGACTGCAGCTGCAGCTGTGCGAGCTATCATGGGTTTACCAAGGTATAACCATATGGCACCATCACTCCATGAGCTGCATTGGTCACCAATTGGTCTCTGGACACAATTTTAAGTGTTGGTTATTACCTATTAAGCCCTACATGGCTTAGGACCAGATTACTTACAGGACCATCTCCTGCCTCACATATCCCAGTGGCTGATCAGATCCCACAGAGTTGGCCTTCTCCAAGTCCTGTCAGCAGTGTCACCTGGCGGGGCCTAGGGGATGGGCCGTCTCTGTGGCAGATTCAGTACTTTGGATCCAAATCCCCCCGGAAATTTGCACTGCCCCTACTCTCCTAGCTTTTTGAAAATTTTTAAAAATGTACCTTTGCCATCAGGCCTGGGGCTGTTGAGCATTGATACTTAGGCTGTTACTATCATTGTATTTGGAATGAATCAAGTTGAATGGTTTTTAAATTGTTTGTGTTTTAGTCTTACGCTTATATTTGGGTTTTTTAATCTTTGTATTTTGTATTGATTTTATTATGTAAGCTGCTCTGACTCCCCTGGAGAAGGAAATCCAAGTAGATAGATAGATAGATAGATAGATAGATAGATAGATAGATAGATAGATAGATAGATAGATAGATGATAGTGTGACACTCAAGTGCAATAGCTTCTGAGGCCAAAGCCAAAGTATGTGCTATCACTCTCAAGCCAAACAGTAACAGAGGGCAAGCTTCCCCTGGCTGTTGTTCACACAAGTGCGACTGCTCCAGTGGCAATCTATCCCATTCAGAGACAGTGACATTAGAAACGCTTTATGGCTAGGCCACTATGCCTCACACAGAGCCAGAGGAAGGAAGGAAGCTTCTAGGGCCAAAATCAGAAAGGAAACCACCACTTTGTTGAGCAATGGCCCTTGGCTCGAGGCACAGCCAACGGGAAGAGACGAAGCCCTCACCATGCTTGATCCAGCAATTTTGATAAAGTCAAGTTAGCCAGGTAGAACTCACCATGCAGAATTCGATGACCTACATTGCGGAAAAACACCTCCTAAGAATGGAAATAAAACACACGTCCTATTCAGGCTGAGGACTGAGTAAAAATGGGGGCATTAAGGCAGGAGTATGAAGAAACGCAATTTGACAGACTCAGTCCTCACTGGCTGAAGGGATAGTGTCATCCCATTCTTGGATATTAGCTCCACCTACTATGGAGAAGACAAATTTATATTTATCTGCAGTCTCTTAAGTCCCTTAAAAATTGGGTAAAAAGGGACAATGTTTATGATATTGTTAAAAGGCGCTGGAAATAAAACTATGAGGGCATGCTCATCTATTTTGCATTTCATTTCACCTACTCAATAACTTCCATTCTCAGGTAAACCTCATATGAAATTGAGAGAATGTATAAATCGGAGGCGGAGCCAACTGAGGAACAGAACGGATGGTGTGGAGCCGAGCTCCTCCTAACATCACCGTTTTTCAGGCTCTCTTTGATCTCACGGGGATCCCAGACTCTGCGAAAAAGGGTCTGGCGTTAAGGGGATACCGTTAGCACGATTTGAGGCGGCAGCCCGATCGGCGGAGCGGACCTTTCCCCCCACGACTGAGTGCCTGCAAGCTAGGAGCGACATGGCGGCCTAGAGTGTTCCCAGCTGGAGGTGACTAAACTAATGCTAGCAACGGCGATCGGGGCAGAGGAGTTGACTATTAACATACCGGAGCTGGATTGAGACTGAGATTTACGAACTTAGCTTTTTTTTTCCTCAAATACGGGCTGGTGTCACTTGAGTTAAAAATCTGACAAGCAGTGACAAGGGAAGGAAGAGGGAGGAATTGACAGCTTCCTCCTTCCGGCTGGCGGCGAGCGTTTGTTTGAAAGTCATATTATTTACCCAAGAAAGCCATTAATAACATCCTTCAAAGCGTAGAAGAAACACCAAGAAGATCTGACGTCCCGCGAGGAAATGCAATTCTCCGAATGAACTTTTAATTGGTTAAATCTGAAATTTTCTAAAGAGGACTCAACGGGACGGCGTGATTCGTCCACTTCCTGGTTCCTGTTCCCTCTCTGGCTCTTCGATCTTTGTTTTTGTTGCTGCGTCACAGTAGTGCGAGCTGAGAGAACGTCGGCTTTTTCAAGCTTCAAGTTTGGTGGTCTATGAGGATCAGCGATCGGAGGCATCTTTTTCATTCGATATCAGGAGCGGTAGGTCGCAGAAGAGTTTAAAAGCGGCAGGAGAGCACTCCAGAGACCACCAGAGAGATCGGCCCTACTGACCCTACTGACTAACTTACCCAGCGAAATAACGAACCTAACGAACCTAAATTAACATCAGCACGAGATAGCATTGAAACCTACCCGAACTTCATGAATTAAAGGTTGAAGACTTAAAAGGGTTTGATATTTCATTTAATTGTTTAACTGCACAATAAGTAACTCCTATACTCTACTGTCTCGCAAACTCCTAATCTTTATTATTAGTGGATGATCTACATAAAGTTTTTGTAATTTACCAAGTTGTATCCCTCTACTATATATTGTCACCATCTATATCAAATAATTAACACTATAATCAACTCTAATTTAATGAATTTATATGAATGATCGTATTGACTTTATAATTTAATATAATATATTCAATATAATAAGATATTAACTGCTATTATTAATTTTCTGTATATATCAATTGATAATTACTGTCTCTCTGTAAAAATAACTTAGCTGTAGGATATTTGAATCAATCTATATATATTACTTAGTCATTGTTAATTTGTTACCGGTCAATAGTAAACGACACTTTAATTAGAAGCTTATTATAATTAAGATAAGGTAGTATCCTCTTTGTAACTGTTATATACTTTGCTTAACATATATACATTTACTTAATAATTAATTAGTATTTATCCTGTCTGTACATATTCTTTCTATCTTCCCCTATGTAATTTCACTCTCTAGAGGGAAGAAATATCTCTAAACTTTTATCTGTTAAGGTTTACTATTGAGTCCAACAGGAATTGATATCCCAACCACACATTATTGAAAATACTCTGTTTTACTATATCGATACTAAACTCTGGATCAGACCATCAAACAACTGTACCAGTGGGCAAATTGGTGGTCGATTATAAAAATGACAAGCCTTTCTAATTTGTCTAGGCTAGGATCAGGGAAAAAATCAATCACCCATTCTACATCAGCCATACCAAGTCCCTCTACCCAGAGATCCCTTGACGATATGATACCTAGAGAGAGGTCTAATTCTTATAAAGATCTCCAAGCTACGCTGCTTCAAATGCAGGAGCTAATGTTGAAAAACCATCAGGATATTAAAAAAGAATTAGGTGAGGTGAGGAGCGATACATCCGAACTAAAAGAGTGGATGCAGAACATGGACAAAAAACACGAGGCTTTTCAACAACAAATGACTAAACAAGAACAGAGGATACAGGTCTTAGAAGACAAAATAGACCATGAACACAAACAAATGGAAGACCTGACAGATAAATTAATACACGCCAATAAAGATCTAGAGAACACTGTAATTCAATTAGAGAGCGAAAAAGCTAACCAATATCTCAGATTTCAAAATCTCAGGGAGGAAAAAAGCGAAGACCTACCTGATATTATGGCCGATATCCTTTCAAAGGCCCTGGGCATTGAAAAAGATACAATGCTAAACGAAATCGATGAAGCCTATCGTATAAATACTAACTACGCTAGACGCCATAACCTCCCCAAAGAAGTTCATATCAAATTTATCAAAAAATCAGTCAGGGATGAAATCCTTCATAGAGCCCGGGAAGATCCTATAGAACACAAGGGGAGACAACTGGTAGTATTAAAACAGGTCCCAAAACATGTCAGAGACCTTCGCAGGCCATACACCTTTCTGTCAGCAAAACTAACCAGACACAATATAAATTTTAGATGGCTGGTCCCAGAAGGTATGCTTGTGACCTGGCAAGATAGGAAATTAAAAATAGACTCTGTCGAAAAAGCCGAAGAATTTTTCGAAAAAAATTTCTCTACTGATCGAACTTCTGAAACACAAGACGATACCGGAACAGCGACCCTCCCTTCCACCAGTGTACAACTTATAGAACAGAGCCCTACAAGTTTAGAAAGAACTCAGGCTACTGATAAACTAACGTTAGGCAATAATGGTTATACAGGATATCCAAAAGAAACTAGAAGTACAAGGGCAACAAGACCCAAGTACAGATAACTTAAATCTGGCACAAGAAAAGTTAAACAAAGGAATTGAACTATATTCAATTAATATAAATGGTCTAAATGCGCCAAAAAAGAGAAGCCAAATTTTAAATAAAATTGCTAAATTAAACTTCGACATTATTGCAATGCAAGAAGTCCACATCAAAAATAAATTTGAGTATCTACTCAAAAGAAATAAACTTGGGAATCTGTTCACATCACTTGCCGGGGAAAAAAAGAGAGGTGTAATATGTTATATTAATCCTAATATTCAAGCTGAATTGAAATATAAAGATAGAGAAGGTAGAATCTTAATTATAGAACTTACTATAGAAAAGGATAAAATAACTTTAATAAATATTTATGCCCCGAATGTAGGTCAAGAAAATTTTTATAAAAAACTATTAATCACCATCCGAGAACATTGCACTGATAATATCTGCTTATTAGGCGACTTTAATGGCATAACCAATAATGATATGGACTATAAGAATGATAAAAAGACCAAACAAAAGAAAAGAATATTACCTAAAACCTTTTTTGATCTAATCAAAGAACTAAAATTGAAAGACAGCTGGAGGGAGAGAAACCCCAAACTTAAAAAATTTACCTTTTATTCTGATAGGCATCAATCGTGGTCAAGATTGGATATGATCTGGACAACAACAAAAATTAACACCAAAATTCATTCGATAGATATAGAATCTAATTACATTTCAGACCATAGTGCGCTTAAAGTCTGTTGGAAAGGAAATAAACAGAGTTATAGATGGTCGCTTCAGAAATCTATTTTAAATCAGGAAGATTTTAAGCAAAAACTTAAAACTGAAATGAATTATTTCTTCCAAGAAAACCTAAAAGACGACACTAGCCTTCAAAATGTCTGGGACACTGCCAAAGCTGTTATTAGAGGGATAGCTATTTCATTCATGACTAGAGAATTTAATCAAAAAAAACAGAAGTTAGCTAATTTAGAAGAAGAGTACAGGGCCTTAGAAGAAGAACTTCAGAACTTCCCCACTAAAAAAGAAATTAAACAAAGTATGCTACAAATTAAACACCAACTAAACATAATTGGCCAACAAAACTGGGCACAACAAATAAAAAGAACTAACCAATATAATTTTGTGAATGCCAACAAACCTAGCAAATGGCTAGCCAATAAACTCAGGAAGCAAAATGAAAAGAAACTTATAAACTGTCTAAAAGACAAAAATGGGGAACCATGCCATGACCTGGAAAGGAAAAAAACGATTGCTAGCGATTTTTTTAGTAAACTCTATGAATATTCTGAAACTATACTAAATAATACGCATGATACAAAAATTCAAGAAATCCTAGAGCAGGCTAAACTCCCTAAAGTACCGCAAGAAATGGTCAATATAATCAATAAACCGATCACAGAAATAGAATTAAAAGAGGCAATAAAAAGTCAAAAAAACAACAAAGCACCAGGTCCGGATGGACTCCCCACAGAACTTTATAAAGATCTTCCCAAAGAAATGGAAAAAGTCTTTTTAGAGACGTTAAATGATGCTCTAGATAGTGGCAAAATCCCAAATTCATGGACAGAAGCAAACCTAGCGTTAATCTCAAAAAAAGACACAGATCAGACTGATATAGCTAATTACCGCCCGATTTCTCTTTTAAATGCCGATTACAAAATTTTCACCTCTATCTTAGCGAATAGAATTAAAGGTTTTTTAAATCATTTTATACATCCAGATCAGAACGGTTTTCTCCCCGGGAGACAGCTAAAGAATAATATTAGAATCGTGCTTGACACGCTCGAATATTACGAAGCCCATAATGAGAAACAAGTGGCGTTAATATTTCTTGACGCCCAGAAGGCCTTCGACAATGTGTCTTGGAAATTTATGTTAAAACAGCTTGAATATATGGAATTTGGCTCCAAATTTATCAACGCAATAAAAGCAATTTACTCTATTCAATCGGCATATATAATTCTCAATGGGGATACATCAACTAAAATCTCTTTATACAAAGGCACAAGGCAAGGGTGTCCATTGTCCCCTTTACTATTCATATTAACACTTGAAGTACTAACAAGAATAATTAGAGACAAAGAAGACATATGGGGTCTAAACTGTAAGAAAGAAATTTATAAACTCCAAGCTTTCGCTGACGACCTGGTATTCATCTTAGAAGATCCTTTAAATTCAGGTCCTAAACTATTAGAAGTTCTAGAAGAATACGGTACAGTGGCAGGTCTCAAAATAAACAAAACCAAAACCCAAATTTTAACAAAAAACATGCGACAAACACAAAAAGATATCTTATCTGCCAAAATGGACATGCAAATTGTCACAAAAATTAAATATCTTGGTATCAATCTGACAAATAGAGTGTCAAGCTTAAAAGCAAACAACTATGACACATTATTGGACAAGATAAAAAAAGACTTGTCAAAATGGAGGAATTTACAACTATCTTTTCTGGGGAGAATTGCAGCCATTAAAATGAACACTTTGCCCAAAATATTGTTTTTATTTCAAACTATCCCTATACAAGTAAAACAGGATTTTTTTACTAATTTGACTAAAATAACCAACAATTTTATCTGGCAAAACAAGCGGCCCCGAATTCGACTAAAATACCTACAAGGAAAAAAAGATGAGGGCGGTTTGGCACTTCCAAATTGGAAGGACTACTACACTGCTGCATTGCTAGATTGGACAAGAGACTGGATGAGTCTAACAAACACTAGACTTCTTAAATTAGAAGGCCACGACCTCCATGCAGGATGGCATTACTATCTCTGGGACGAAAAGTCGTCAACCCACAAATACTTCTCCAACCACCTGATTAGAAAATCGTTAATTGGCACCTGGAAAAAAACTAAAACGAAATTATACAAAGGAATTCCCATGTGGTATGCTCCTTTAGAAGCCTATGTACATCCCAATTTACATAAGAGAAATAATATATTAAGATATAAAGATATCTTAAACCCAAACGGGACAATCAAAACAAGATTAGAACTTGAAAATTTGGGCCAAAAAGTGGAATGGTGGGAATACCTCCAGATCCAGTCTAAATTTAACAAAGACAAAAAAAATTTCGGGATTACCAAAAATGCTTTGTTAGATAAGCTATGTATAGGCCCCCAAGATAAGATAATCAAAAATTTTTATGGCTATTTAAACTACAACGACTTGGACACCTTTAACCAAAAACCCAATGTTAAGAAATGGAACCGCGACCTTAAAAAAGAGATAACAGAGGAGGAATGGCAAATAATTTGGACAAAGAACTATAAACTGACTATTGCCACCTCTTATAAAGAAAACCTGGTCAAAATGTTTTACCGTTGGCATATTACCCCAGTTAAATTAACCAAAGTGAACAACAAACTTTCACCAAACTGTTGGAAATGTCAACAAGAATTGGGTACCTACTTTCATCTATGGTGGGAATGCAATAAAGCCAAAACCTATTGGGAAATGATTGGAAATTGGATTGAAGAAATATTAAACTTGACGCTTGATAAGACCCCTGAATGTTTTCTACTAGGTATAGTTAGGCAAAAATTGTCGAAACCCCAAGCTCATCTAATCATCCACTTAACTACCGCAGCAAGACTAACTTACGCGCAGTGGTGGAAAAATGAAGACCTTCCCCCAAATGAAGCAATATTAAGGAAAATAATGTACTGCGCAGAAATGTCAAAACTGACTCTATTAGTCAGGAACGAACCGTTAGATACGTTTAACAACTGTTGGGACCCTCTCTATAAATGGATAGGTAGCAACAGAGAGACCAATAGGCTTTAAGGGGAAAAAAAAAATGAACTGACACAATTCCGGTATAAAGGACTTTATTATCTAATATTATTACACGAGACTGTATATGTATTTAATTATGTAAACTTACAACTATTACTGATAACTTCTTAACAAGATTTGTAAACGCAACACTGGTATTTATCATTTTTGATAATCTAGCCGAAATATGTTACTGAGCAATAATATCTTGACCTAATTTTCGTTTTCAACTCAACCCCCCTGCTTATTCGCCGATATTGTTACCAGTTTTGTTTTTGTTTGTATGTTTTGTTTTTTGTTTTTTGTCTTCTTTCATTGTATATATGATGTATATGTTTACATTTTAATAATAAAATATTTAAAAAAAAAAAAAAAAAAAAGAGAGAATGTATAAATCCTGCCTTCACATTTAGCTATGCCTTAAACAAGCAAAGATTTAACAGTTGAGATGTTATAATTGTTGTACATACTCCTGATCAGTTGGAGGATGATGAAGATATTGAGGACTCAGATTCAGATAGTGTTTATGAAGTAGTGGGGGGCCCGAGGTTACAGGTAGTAGAACAGGTGGGAGGCCAGCCACAGGATGGGGCTATGAGTTCAGGATCTAGTGAGGGAGAATCAGACGCTCGCTGCGTTAACCCTAAATTCAGAAGGGTCCAGAAATGTAGAGAACAGAGGTCTGGAAGAAGATATTAAGGAGAGGAATGGGTTAAATATTGTAGTGATGTATTTGACACGTCAGGGGGTCAGTGGAGAAGAAGGGTGGAGTTTCAACGTTGTCGAAAAGAATAATGGATGTGTTTTTGCCACGCTAAAGTAAGCCAAAGTATTTTGTATTGTATTCAGTCAGTGCTGCTGTTTTTCAAAGTTATGTGGTTAGGAAAATAAATCTTGTTTAAGTGAAGCAGGAAGAGGAATGTGAGAAATGTGGCTAAGAGAGAGATAACGGACCGAGTGCTGTAGGGAATGTGTTTGAAGTACAGGAAAGCAGAGAAATAAACAGAGTTGCTTTATTCATGAGATGATGCATTTAATAAGCGTTATTTGTAATTACTAAATTTCTACCAGAAACCAGAAGAATAATCGTAAAGTCAGATTATAATTGGATAATATTAAATACTAAATATAGTTTTCAAAACAATGTATACAAATAAGCACTTAGAGAAACAAATTCATTACATTGGAAAAGCTATTTAGGTTACCAAAACCAAAGTCTTCCTCAGTTGTGAAACCTAAATTAAAATATCATTCACAAGTGGTTGTTCAGTCTCTCCATGACTACTCAATTATGAGTGTTTATTCACTACCTGAGCAAAGGAATCCATTGTCATAGACCATGATAAGAAAAAGCAAAACAAATAAAAAAACCTAATTGAGTGTATGATGTGCAATTTCTCATTTGTATACTTGAAAAACCTATGAACATGCACAAATATATAGTACATATAGACAAATAATTATGGTTAAAGACAAATTTATGTATGTATGTATGTATGTATGTATGTATGTATGTATGTATGTATGTATGTATTTATTTATTGGATTTGTATGCCGCCCCTCTACGGAGACTCGGGGCGGCTAACAACAGTAATAAAACAATGTACAATAATAATCCAATAAATACTAAAAATGATTAAAAAACCCATTAATATAAAAAACCAAACATACATACAGACATACCATACATGAAATTGTAAAGGCCCAGGGGAAAAGAGCATCTCAATTTCCCCATGCCTGGCGGCAGAGGTGGGTTTTAAGGAGCTACGAAAGGCAAGGAGGGTGGGGGCAATTCTAATCTCTGGGGGGAGTTGGTTCCAGAGGGCTGGGGCCGCCACAGAGAAGGCTCTTCCCCTGGGTCCTGCCAAGCGGCATTGTTTAGTTGACGGGACCTGGAGAAGACCCACTCTGTGGGACCTAACCCATTACTGGGATTCGTGCAGCAGAAGGCGTTTCCTGAGATAATCTGGTCCGGTGCCATGAAGGGCTTTATAGGTCATAACCAACACTTTGAATTGTGACTGGAAACTAATCGGAAACCAATGCAGACTGCAGAGTGTTGGTGTAACATGGGCATATTTTGGAAAGCCCATGATTGCTCTCGCAGCTGCATTCTGCACGATCTGAAGTTACTGAGCATAAGTAAAATAAAGCAAATGTGGAAGCAATGCAAGAAGCCAGAATAAAACAGGTGGTAACTTGTATTTTATTATAGGAAGAAATTAAATATGACTTTGTAAATTAATTGACTAGCAATTAGTAGAAAGGAAATATTTATACCAAGGCACATTACATGCTTTGATATGACTCATAACCGTTCTTTAGCCCTGTGGTTCTGACTTCCCAATGATAGTTTTCTTTCTGTGGAACAGCTTGCTCTGACTAGCCAGATTGCCCCCACCCTGTTAGCCTGCCAGAAAGACATAGAAAGGAAAGCATCTGGAGGCAAAAAGGATTAAACAATCCCTGTTGGGTGGTGCAATTCAGAAAAGTTTTATTAGGTTATGAATCGTATTTAATATTATTGTTTGATATGAGATGTTCCCAAGTATTAGAATTGGGCAATATAGGCCGATAGAAAATGAAGCAGTCAAATATTTACCTTATATATGCACATGCACATACGGAAGGAAGGTATTAATTGAAAGAAAGCAAGGTGATTTGCAGAAGGAAAAAGCAAGCTGAAATAAATGATTTACATAAAGATATTCATTGATTCTCTTTATAGCTTCCAGGCTATATTTAAATTTGCCCATTAGACTAGATTAATTGATAATTAAGAGTATTTTAATTTACAAATTTGTTTCATTTAATATGTCTTGCACCTCCCTGGCACATGTTGTAGATTTTGCACTATGTCTGAAGGGAAAGTCTTGCATCTTTCATCTACTAAGGGAAGTCTGTACGAGAATGGTTAGAGTCAAGGCAATTCCAAGGTATGGTATTTTTTTATGATATCAAACATATCAGAATGCAGTTTTATAATAAGGGTAGAGTGACAAGTGTAGTTTGCATGGGTACCAAAGTCTAATACTATCTCATTAAGTTTTAGCTAAAATTATCTTTTCTCTGTGGGTCTGAAGCCATTGCTTCCCAGAGGTTATTTTAAACCAACCTGCCTGACAAAAAGCTAATAACACACTGCAGTTTTTAGGTCTCTCTTTGGAGGGCTTCTGCTGATTAAAGTTTGAAAATGTCAGCAGTCATCTTTAAAGAGAATATTTCGAATAATGATTTCAAAATCAGTCTAATCCTAGAATTCAGTCCCGTGGATCATAGATTTATTTCTAAAATTGATATATGCATATCGCTTCTCCATTACAATATGGGTCTTCACCTTGACCCCATTCAAGACACTAACCTCTATAGTAATGTGCGAGCATTATAAACGCCCATGTCAGGAACAGTTCTTTAAACTTCCCAAGCCACAGGCTCCTCTGTGGCTCTTGTAACAGGGAATTTCATAAGACTTTTATATACAGTACACCAGGTTAAAGGACTATTCTGGTAGAGCACAAAAAATATTAAGTGCAATGGGAAGCCTGTCAAATGAGTAGTCCTCAAGCACACTAGTGTTCATTCTGACTTTGCAGCTATATATATTGAATGTAGTCTGCACCCTCAATACATGCTTATGAAATTCACATAGGACAGGGGTCTTCAAAGTTGAAGGAGTTGAAGTCTACAAGTCTTAAAGTTGCCAACTTTGAAGACCTATGACATAGGACATCTGCATGTTATCTGTCATCCATTCAAAAGACACACTATGCTAGTCTCAATTCAAACATATAATTTTTAAAGTTTAAATACAGGGTTTTTTAAAAATCTTTTTCCCATCACAGGTATTTTCAGAAGTTTCCAAATTCAGGGGACTCTCAAAACTCCAGAAGGCCAACACAAGCCTCCTTGGTCTTTAGGCAACCCATCCACAAGCTCACAATGGATAGTGCTCACACACTTGCTGTTCTTAGGAGTAGAAGCCTTCCATAGTGTCTGAGCTTTAGACTACCTAGCTACTTTTCTGCTGGGTTTTTATAGCTGTTGCTGAGGAGCAAAGCTGGGTAGGAAGAGGCCTTAAAGGGCAGAGGAGGGCACCATGAGTCCAGGTGCTAGCCGATTGTCAGGCAGCCTGCCTTCTCAGAATAGAATAGAACTTATGATAACTATTCAATAATCACAAGAAATTGTATTTCCATGCCTGCATACAAATTCAATAATAAAAGTAGGAGGCTTGCTATCTTGAATAGAATCCTTATCAATAGGAATAATCCTCATCAATATAATCCTCATCAAGAAATAGTGACTGGTACCTTGGTCGAAGTGATTACATTATTCTTGAATGTGTGATAGCCAAAAAAGAGAAACCGAGAAGAGTAAATTAACAAATTGGAAATATTAGAGAGTGAAGCTAATCTTCATATATGAACATTTATAACTTGATCTAAAAAGCATGATCTATTTTTTTTAAAAAAAATCCTAATCATATGAGGACTTGCATCAAAGATGTGAAAACTTTTATTTTTTAAATTAAAAATCCAGTGCAAATTGAAGCCCAAGTACATCGGATTTTAGAAAGATGCCAGATCTTTTTATATTGATATTTAGACCCGGTATCTATAAATTTAGCTCTTTAGTAATATTGAAGTTGTAAAGATAAAAACTGCTTGTTCATCATTTAAAAGTTTTAGATGCATTCATTATTGGAAAACTGTCAACATAATGCTAATTAAATATGTATTCATTTGGAGACAAAAACACGAGAAAGAGAAATAAAATTAATATTATCATGGGAATTTATTTGAGATTGCCTTAGTAGCAGAAGATACAGATAAAGCTATTCTGTATTAGTTGACCAGTCTTTCAAAAAGGTGTGTGACTATGGTAATGGCAGATTTCAATTATTTCAATTGACATCTGCTGGAAATCTAACTCAGCTAAGAGTCAGAGGTCCAACAAATTCTTGTCCACTCTTGTTGACAACTTCATTTGTCACAAGTTCGATAATAAAAGTAGGAGACTTGCTATCTTGAATATAATCCTCATTAATAGGAAGGAATTAGTTGATGAAATGAAGGTCACTGGTACCTTGAGTGATTACATTATTCTTGAATGTGTGATAGCCAAAAAAGAGAGACAGAGAAGAGTCAATTAACAAAGTTGACTTTGAAAGAAGGGATTTGATGAACTCCACAGGAAGATAGGTTAGATGCAAACAGCATAAAATTCTGAAGGAGTAAATTATCCACAAACAATTGGAAATTCTGTGAAATGGGGTATAGATGGATCAGTAGCAAAGGAGAAATCTAAAGAAGCCACTACAGGAAGCTGCCTGAAACAAACAAAACAAACAAACAAAAAGAATATATGCAGAGAATGTCAAGCATCAGGCTCCATAGACAATTTATTAACTGGATGCTATTTTTTCCAAATCCTTCCTTACCCATTTGATGCACAGTAATTCAGTAATATAAAACCTACTGGGACTGACCTGAGACAGACCTATGGTACACTATATGCAAAAAACAGGGACATAATCAAAGAATACAAAGTCCTGAAAAACTATAGGAATTCCTCATTATTTTTCTTTAATAACATGGTAAAATATGGATATAGTAAACTGACTCACTCTTTGATGGACTCGCAATTGCTTTTATATCATACTCAAAGACAGCATATTAATAACTGCACTTTATTTTGTACAAAACTACAGATCTCATTTTTATCAGTAACCTACATAGATTGTTTAGCAATATTTATACCCCTAGCTGTTCCAATTTATGTATGGTTTGACTGGTTGTATGATTGATTTTTTAAGGGTTTTTTAAATTGTTTTTTAATATTGGATTTGTATATTATGTATTGTTGTTGTGAGCTGCCCAAGTCTTCGGAGAGGGGCGGCATACAAGTCTAATACATTATTATTATTAATATTATTGTTGTTGTTGTTTGTTGTATTTAATATTTGCTAAATTGCATAAAACTAGCAACATTAGGTAATTAGAAAAGAGGCAGAAAAATCTTGAGCAATGAACTAAAATTAATAGAGCTGAATTTAGTGAGAGAAATGTAATATTGTATACTTAGCTAGGAAAAATGAATATATGAAATGTATAAGGTAGAGAAAATCTGGTTTGGCAGTAGTGTATGTAAAGAAATTATGGTTGTTCATGCTTAGCACAAATTAAACATAATCAGCAGTATATGGTGCAGCGCCTAAAAAAGGCAAATGTTATTGTAAGATATATTAACAGAAGCAAAGGGTCCAGATTAAGTATGTCACTTTTCCATTCTACTCTGATATAATATGCATGGAATATTCTGTGCAGTTCCAGGCATCATAGTTGAAAAAGTTTTAGCACTCACAATTACTCAGGTTTACTCAGTAACTGAATGTTAGTGTCAGATGTGATTATCTCAGCTATAAATTTATCATGTCTAATGATCAAAACCACAAATGATACCTTCATTTGATTCCTTTTTATGCAAAAAGTCCGTAAGAGGCTTCCAATCACCAATAAATATATTAAACATAGAAACATAGAAGATTGACGGCAGAAAAAGACCTCATGGTCCATCTAGTCTGCCCTTATACCATTTCCTGTATTTTATCTTAGGATGGATATATGTTTATCCCAGGCATGTTTAAATTCAGTTACTGTGGATTTACCAACCACATCTGCTGCAAGTTTGTTCCAAGCATCTACTACTCTCAGCAAAATAATATTTTTTCACGTTGCTTCTGATCTTTCCCCCAACTAACCTCAGATTGTGCCCCCTTGTTCTTGTGTTCACTTTCCTATTAAAAAACACTTCCCTCCTGAACCTTATTTAACCCTTCAACATATTTAAATGTTTCGATCATGTCCCCCCTTTCCCTTCTGTCCTCCAGACTATATAGATTGAGTTCATTAAGTCTTTCCTGATAGGTTTTATGCTTAAAATCTTCTACCATTTTTGTAGCCCATCTTTGGTCTCGTTCAATTTTATCAATATCTTTTTGTAGGTGAGATCTCCAGAACTGAACACAGTATTCCAAATGTGGTCTCACCAGCGCTCTAGACAGCAGGATCACAATCTCCCTCTTCCTGCTTGTTATACCTCTAGCTATGCAGCCAAGCATTCTACTCACTTTCCTTATCATCTGACCACACTGTTCACCCATTTTGAGACTGTCAGAAATCACTATCCCTAAATCCTTCTCTTCTAAAGTTTTTGCTAACACAGAACTGCCAATATAATACTCAGATTGAGGATTCCTTTTCCCCAAGTGCATTATTTTACATTTGGAAACATTAAACTGCAGCTTCCATTGCTTTGACCACTTATCTAGTAAATCATTTGCCATATTACAGACACCTCCAGGAATATCAACCCTATTGCACACTTTAAAGTCATCGGCAAATAGACAAACCTTACCTACCAAACCTTCCCCTATATGATTCACAAACATATTAAAAAGAATAGGACCCAGAACAGACCCTTGTGGCACATTGCTTGTAACCAGGCTCTGCTCAAAATACTCGCCATTAACAACAACCCTCTGATATCTACACTTCAGCCAGCTGCAAATCCAGGGATTGAGTCCAATCTTCACTAATTTATCTATCAGCTCTTTATATGGAACCGTATCAAAGGTTTTGCTGAAGTCCAGATAGGCAATATCCACAGCACCACCTTCATCCAACACCTTTGTGACATAGTCAAAGAAATCAATGAGGTTAGTCTGACATGATTTGCCCCCAGTAAAGTCATGCTGATTTGGGTCCAATAAGTTATTGGTGTTAAGGTCCTGATTTATACTCTTTTTGAGTAGTCTCCATCATTTTAACTATAACTGATGTCAAGCTAACTGGCATCAGTTAGTTACTAGCTTCTTCTCTACTGCCCTTCTTGTGGATAGGCACAATACTGGCCATTCTTCAATCATCAGGAACATCTCCTGTTAAAAGGGATAGGTTAAACAAATCAGTCAGGGTGGTAGCAATCACATATCTGAGTTCTTCCAGAACTCTGGGGTGGATGCCACCTGGACCCATTATTTATCTTTAATCGTTCAAGTTTTTCTAAGACATCAGCCTCTGAGATCACTGGAACTGAATCCTTACAGCTGGAAGCAATGGTCTATCCATCCATAGTAGGAATGGTCCACTTATTGACCATTCAAAGCCATGGCAGACCCTTCACCCCAAAACCTGGCTTCTCCACGTGTTACATGTCTGCACTTTGATGCTTGGCAACTAGTCCACATTTACAGGCATTTGCAGTATCCTATAGTTACATGATCACAATTTATGTGTAATATAATTTCTTCTCCTAGCCTTCAGTCTGCATATATCAATCTGTTCTCTAAGTACAGTTATATGGTAGGAAGAAGAGGGAGAAAACAAAAAGAAGTTCCTTTGTATTTGCTTTTATAAATACTGAAGTAGCCCATGATTAAAACGTTATTAGATTAACTGGGTAGAGATTTGCCTAAATAAACTGTTGAGTTATGAACTAATACAGCAAATCAAAGCAGATATAATTTAAATAAGAGTCATGATTTCAATCACCAGTTGGAAATATAGAAGTATTTAAATTACAATGTATTAATTTGCCAGAAAGAATCCATGACTTTAGTTTGTAGTCAGAATGCATTTTCCTTATTTGCTACAGTCTGATTTCACATTCTTCAGAATTCAGAGACAACTTTATTTTTAAAAGATATATGAAATATGAAGAAATTAGTCATTTTTTCACATTAATTTTAATTTTAAAAATTGAAATATGAACTTAGTACAAATCAAGCAGATACATGTGAAGTCATTAGGAGTTAAGTCAACCCAATTTCAGCTAATTGTTTGTAAAAAAATTCCCTTATTAACGTATGTGCTAGGAGAACCAACATAACTGATCTTTAATTCTGTGTTTTTAGAAGGCAGTTAGTTACCAGCTCCATTAACTCTCCATACCTTAGTAACAAACATCTCACTTAGAAATGGTATCCTTGATTACATCTTTAAATTATATCAACTTGTTTTTACAAAATATTGAAATAAAAATTTAAAATATGGTTTCAACTTAAAATCGTCAATTTAAATTAAACATATTTTTATTATTTTTAAATTAATCATCATTTTTTATATCTGGCAAGAAACATTCATTCTTCCTTATCAGTTAACTTTAGCTTGGAATAGGATACATTTAGGGTAGACATGACACAAAATCTAAAATAGCAGAACTTGCAAACTTGCAGGTACTTAACAAATTTTAAAATGAGGTTCAGGTTGTTTTGTAACAAAAATATTTGAAAATAAAAGCTGCTAAACACTATAGCAATCTACCTAGAATAGTGATGGATTTTCTTATTAAATGCTTTGAAAGAAAGTCTAAATGACTACATATTAGAAAAGGACCAGCAGATTCCTATGTTGAACAGGGAGGATGTAGTATTGGACTAAAGTCTGCCAATTCTTTTATTCTATAAAAATAGATATTCACACTCCTATTAGAGTATTGAAGTAATATATGAGTATTTCTCTATTTCCTAAAACATACATAATTAATATTCTATTTGACATTTTAATTAACATTTTTAATTATTTGTTTTCCTCAAGGACTTAATTCATATGTGTAACACAACAGTTTAGCCTAGTGTCACTTTCTAAAAGTGAATTGAGTTACTGATACTACAGGGATTATCTTCCTCAATTTTCTATATTTCTACGACTAATACAGGATTTTCTTCCCAGGTATGATATATTTATATATGTGGTGCATACACAAACAGCCTTATTATTTAAATTCAGCACAGGAATTCCTTTATATTCCCATCTAAAATTCACTCCTGCCTTAATGTCTTGCTTATATTTCAAGCTATTCATTTCACTACAATATACTCAAATACATTTTTCACTTTTATATACAAAAAAATTATAAAGATAAAAATCTATCCTAGTTACAGCAAACAAACATAAAATCAAACTGCTAATGATAATAGTTTGCAACTGGCTATAACAATGTATTTTGCTATTTTTAAAAATTGAATGCTATATATCAGTGATTGTGAACCTATAGCACAAGTGCCACATAGAGCCATATCTGCCAGCATGCAATCCATTGCCCTAGCTCAGCTCAAGCATACATGTGCGCGCCAGCCAGCTGATTTTTGGCTTGTGCAGAGGCTCTGAGAAAGCATTTCTGGCCTCCAGAGGGCTTGAGGGGAGCATTTTCACCCTCCCCAGGCTCCAGGGAAGCTTCTGGAGCCCGGCGTGGGTGAAATAAGAGCCTACTGCAACCACCAGAAGTTGAGAAACGTGCTGTTTCCAGCCTCTGAAGTATTTCTGGGGGGATGTTTTCACCCTCCCCAGGCTCCAGAGAAGCCTCTGGAGCCTGGGTAGGGCAAAAAATGGTGAGATAGCACCTGGCCCACCAGAAGTCAGGAAATTGATTGTTTCCAGCCTCTGGAGGGCTTCCGGGGGTGGGGGAGAGTCTATTTTTGCCCTCCCCAGACTGCAAAAAATCCTCTGGAGTCTGGAGAGGATGAAAAATGGACCTTCCAGGCCTACCGGAAGTCAGAAAATGGGGGAGCAGGAGGGCATGCATGCATGCATGGGGGAGGGATGTCACACCTGTATGTTAACGGGGCAGGGCACACGGGTGGCATTGAATTATAGGTGTGGACAAACGTGCACACGTGAGATAGCACGATCATGCGCGCTTTTGGCACCTGAGGGGGAAAAAAGTTTCACCATCACTGCTATATATTCGATAGAAGAATCTTTTTGTAAATAGGTAAAGGACATTTTTAAATGAAAAGTAGATGCCCTTTCTGTATCTGTTGAATTATTGGAAATATTTTCTTTGATAAAAAAAACCCTATGCATTTGAAACTCACAGGGTAATGGTTTGTTATCAAGTCATTCATGAGCTAATAGCTTATCTTCTCCAAAGTAGTAAAGCCCCTAGACTTACACTGTTGCTATGTTTTATTTTCATAGATTTCACCATGGTAACTATGTGAAACCACATTCCATTGCAGTATCAGCCATGACAATACAACATCCTTGAAAATAGTGGTTGCAGCAGCATAGACAGCTACTTCATGCGGATAGTACATTTTTAACAACTATTATGCCACTCCAGTGATCAGAAAGTCATTATTTCAGAGAAAAGTTTTCTAAAATCAACCCCCCCCCAAA